>NC_137033.1:11879895-11897395 GCF_032717465.1 Coenobita brevimanus
AGTATGACAACAGGTGGTAATCATTTAACAGGGAAATTAATTAGAATTTAACATATATATCTATATTTATATCTACCTGTCTATCTATCTATCTATCTATCTATATCTATATCTATATATATATATATATATATATATATATATCTATATATATATATCTATATATATATATATATATATATATATATATATATATATATATATATAGATATGTCATCCCTGTTTTCCATTAGAGCCAAAACAATAACAAATATACAGCAAATTTTAGCAGTAGTGGGGACTGTTTTGCCATGGCTTTACTATCTAGCTATTAAACTGTCCATACTGCATATAAACAAATTGTAAACAACACCATAGTATCGTTCCTGTTAAGTTCTTTCCCTCAGGTAGAATATAATTTGTAACTCGGTGCTTGTACTTGTCTGCAGTGTGTGATATATCCGACAGCAACTCCGACTCACTGCCAATAGGCAATAATGTACCATTTCTTATGACGAATACATTACCTTTAGAGGCAAGGTGAAGTTTTTATCACCGTATCAATTCATTAACCTTGCCAGAATCAATAAACTAGTATTACCATTCACATCTCCTCTAATTAACTGATTTTATTATTCCTCCTCCATGCGTACTAATTACAGGTGTGTGCCTCCATGCTTACTAATTACAGGTGAATATAATGTCAGTTATTTTCAGCTATTGATTCTTGCATGATCGTGATGACTATAGCTTTATATTGCAATTAACGACTTATGAATTACTTTCACATAAGAATAATCAAATAAGCCTGTGTGTGTTAACAATCTTATAATTTACCCTCTCATTCTCGAGACAACTCTAGCAGTCTATTCAAGCTATGGCCTGTGTTTTTTTTTTCTTTAGCTGAGAGTGAGTCATAGGGGTCTGAGAGCATCAGTAGACCTTCTCCCTGCTTACTATTTTCAGCCCGATAGAATGCCTTTCGTTTTTAACCGCTTCACTTCGGACGCGCATTTCTCTCTCTCTCTCTCTCTCTCTCTCTCTCTCTCTCTCTCTCTCTCTCTCTCTCTCTCTTTACTCAGTTCACAACCAGACTATCACATCTATGCCCAGATGAACCTCTGTTAGTGAAAGGGATAAAGGAGACCATTTACGTGATCTCCAGTTGGAACAATCTCATTTAAGCAGAATATAGATGTCTGGAGATTGGAAGAATAAAACATAAATGGTGTCCTTGGGATGAACAGGTAAAATTATTACTTTCTACACTCAGGGTGGGGAAGCCTATATTTCACGCAGTTTGTCTGTCTGTCCTTATGTCCGTCATTCTACATATCTGCCTCTCCATCAAATTACTAAAATAATAATAATAATAATAATAATAATAATAATAATAATAATAATAATAATGGAGTGATTATGACGAATCGTTTTGAGGAAACTTTTTTGATTTTCGATGGTAGAAGTGTATTGTGGCAAAATTTACTCATAGTACAAAGTCTCTGAATATAATCACAAGCCAAGGAGACTACACCATAATAGTTTGTGTTTTCATATTTTGTCGCCAGATTATTTGTGAATCAAGTACATTAGTTTGTTTGGCATCATATTTTGCACTTTGTGTTAATAATACTAGAAGTCCCAACCCCAGGCTCATTTTTGAACGTGAAACTATTGGACCGTAGGCTTAAGTTGTCCTCTTCCTTCAGTCCCCCATCCTGCTTTCAGGGAATAGGACGCGCTGAGAGAGATTTGTGTGACCAGTCAGCGGAGCCGCCTGGTCGCATCGGTGCCACCACATGAGGGCAACCCACTCCATTACCACTCTACGATAATATAAAACAGATTAACACCAAACATGAGATTACCCCACTCACAAATCAATTATTTTTTTCTTTGATTCTTGCTTTCTTCTGAAGACTTTTTTTTTTTTTTCACCTTAAGTGAGACGTGAGTTAAAAATAGTCTTCAGTAACTCATATATTAATACATGTTTTTGAAGTGGTCTTAACATACAAAAAAAAAAAAAGAAAGAAACCTAATCATAGCAATAGTTTTGATAAGGCAAGGAACGTTAAGTAAATCTGTGAAAGGTGCTAAGAACGTTAATTAAATCTTTAAAAGGTGCTAGAAAGGGTCGCGAGCTGAGGAGATTATGGCGTAAAGAAAGGAAATAAAAAATGGCTGGGATATGTAAGAGCCTCTGAATCGAGTCATTAGGTTATAACGAAGAGTTCTATAATTAATCTGTTGTAAGAATAGAATGGCCCCCTGTGGATTTCTTTTGGTCCATTGGGTTGATTAGTTTGGGTGAGAGAGAGAGAGAGAGAGAGAGAGAGAGAGAGAGAGAGAGAGAGAGAGAGAGAGAGAGAGAGGAGCACAAAGAAGATATAGCAGAGAAAAGGACATGAGGAAAAGGAAATACGTGTTGGGACGCAAGTAAGAGCAGAAAAGAGACAGAGAGAATACAGAGGAGAAAGAGAGGAAGTTAAGGAAAAAGATGAGGAGAGAAAGAGGAATTTTAAGGGAAAGGAAGGGAGGAAGGGAACAAGGAAAGAAAAGAGTAAAGGCAGGAAAAAAGGCAGAACAATGTGCAAAAAGGGTACGAGTGAAACGAAAGGAAGGAAATAGGTGAGAGTAAAGAAGGGAGGTAGAGGAGGAGAATATGGCAGTGGTGGTGTAGGTGAGCTAGAAAAAGAATGACGAGACAGAGAGTGTAAGATGAGAATAAAGGAGGGAGAAAAGGATGGGAGAAAGAAAAAAAAGAAGAGGAAGAGGAAGTAGAAGAAGAAGAAGACGAACAAGAAGAAGAAGAAGAAGTGGAGGAAGACGAGGGGGAGGAGGAGGAGGAGGAGGAGGAGGAGAGTTAGAGGGAGAGAAAATGAAGGAAGAGGGAATAAGAATTAAAATTACATATCCTAACACAGCCAAAAGATTGGGTAGCGTGATGAATGTTGAGGGATGGATACAAAAACTGGAGATAGGAGAGTAAGGCACGAAGGGAGAAAATAGGTGGGAGGGAGGGACGGAGGGAGGGAGGGAAGGGAGGAAAGGGAGAGAGGGAGGGGCTGGGAAGGAAAAGAATCTAGGCCACTGAAGATTCTAGGAAGGGAGTAAAGGAATTTATATTATCATTTTGGAGAAGACAGTGCTTGCGTGGTCAGTGAGAGAGAGAGAGAGAGAGAGAGAGAGAGAGAGAGAGAGAGAGAGATGAAGGGCTGATGCAGTGTCGTGTCAAATATGTATGGATTTTATTTTTTTTTCATACGAGTATTCCTCACGGCATGCAGCCTCAGAAGAATGATTTTTTTCCTCTGTAATACCAAGCACTTAAACATTCAATTTTCTAGGTCTCACTGACCAAATAATAATAATAATTCATCATCATCATCATCCAATCCTACATTGCCCCATGAGGAGCGTAGGTCCCGACATTTAAGATCAGAGTGACCAGCCTCACTCATCCCTGAGTGGCATTACATGAGCAATCAACCCCAACCACCCCTTGGATATATACCTTCACCGGCTCAATCCGATTGGAGCGCAATAATCACCCACTAAACCACCAGGCGCCAAAATTTGGTTATATGGTTACCACCCAGCATGCTAAATGGTTTCCTGGTGCACAGGAAACGATTTGGCTTGTCACTCAGTGTAGAGTCATCCACAGGCTGAAGGAAGTGGAAAGAATGAAGGAAAGAAAGACAGAAGAGGGAGTGTAAAGTCACCCGTAGGCAGAAGGACAAGGAAAGAATGAAGGAAAGAAAGACAGAAGAGAATGGAAGGATAGAAGGATGGAGAGGAAAGGGCAGACACCCGAGTGCAGCATAATAATAATAATAATAATAATAATGATAATAATAATAACTTTCTGCCTAACAATGGGTGAATAAAATAATCTAGTGTGAGCTAAATAAAAACACTGAATAAAACACAATTATAGGACACTTAAGTGCGTCTCCCTATCGACTTATCCATTAGTCTGTCCCTCTCCCCTCCAGCGCATTCATCAATCTCTATGTCTTTAGGGGGAAGTGACACTGAAATAAAGCTATACACACAGTAATTAATTATTTCTCGGGTATTCATAACCTCGAGCCAGATGACTTTGTTATTGTTATCGTTATTATTATTATTATTATTATTATTATTATTATTATTATTATTATTATTATTATCATCATCATCATCATCATTACTATTATTGTTACGCCCTCAGCAGCTTAAATTCAGCCTAAGATTGAGGGTAGCGAAGGAGGCTCAGGAAGGCTCATTTGTCCTGTTCACAGTCTCACCTGATGTGACTAAACTCATTACAAAGAGGAAATACGGGATGGTGAAGAGGGCTAGGCGTTGCTTTACAGAACGTCATTTATGTTCTTACTATCCCTTGACGATTTCGTTTGGATTAAGACATATTTCTGGGGAGGAAAAGATTAAATATGCTCTTCATTATACTCTCCACTACCAGGGGGCTCCACCAACAAGAAAAAAAACAAAATCAGCAACAGGAGCGAAAAAAAGGCATGATATGAAAAGAATTTAAGAGAGAGAGAGAGAGAGAGAGAGAGACAGACAGACAGACAGACAGACAGACAGACAGACAAATAGACAGACAAAGAGACAGACAAATAGACAGACAAAGAGACAGACAGATAGACTGACTGACTGACTGACAGAGGCTGAGACAGAAGCAGATACAGACAGAGACAGACAGAAGCAGATAGAGAAAGCGAGACAGAAGCAGACAGACAGAGACAGACTACAAAGATTTCAGACAGAAAGACAGACAGAGACAGATAGAGACAGAGACAGACTATGAAGATGTAAGACTATAAAGACTATAACTATCTCTCCAGTAACAACACTCTATCTTAACCTGAATAAAATCGTCTCTAGGTCGCAAGAAAAAAAAAAATCTCAAATTGGAAGGCATGGCTGTGAATTCCTCGCTCTCTCCTCTCCCCTCTTCCGACCCTCCCCTAGTCCTTTTCTCTCTCCTCTCCTATTCTTCCGTCTCCCCTCTTCCTCTCCCCCCTCCCGAGCTCTCCCTTCTCCTTTCTTCCCTGCCTCCCTCTCCATTACACCATCTTCTTCTTCTTCTTCTTCTTCTTCTTCTTCATTTCTCTCTATTTTTCTTTCTTACCTTTCCTCTTCCACCCTCATTTCTCTTTGTCCCTCCCTCCTCTCCTCTCCGCCCTGTCTCCCTCTCTCGTCTTTTCTTCTCCCCTTTCTCCTCTCCCTTCTTCCTCCCTATTTCCTCTCCCCTCTTGCCCCACTTTCTCATTCCTTCTTTTCCTCCCTCTCTACTCTTCCTCCCTCCCTCTTCCTCTCTCTCCCTCCTCTTCCTTCTTTCCCTTTCTACCTTTCCCCTCTCTCTTCTCTTATTCCCATTCTCCCTTTTCCTCCCTTCTCTCCTCTCCCTTCTTCCACTCTCTCCCTTCTTTCTCCCTCTCCCTTCTTCCTCCTTCTCTCTTCTTCCTCCCTCTCCCTTTCTCTCCCTCTTCTCTCCCCACTTCTCCCCATCCTAAAGCACCCACTTCCTGGTCCTTTCCAAAACCCTGGAGTCAATCTCTCAAACTAACACATTCTCTCTCTCTCTCTCTCTCTAGCCACATAAAGTTAATCCCTCACCGTAAAGAACTATACTGTATGAAAAAAGGTATGAAGTACTATTTTTTTAAACACATCCCTAATTCATTTCGAGGATTCCCTGTATATTAAGCCTCGCGAGTTTTTGTACAGGTGAGTTTTCCATGTGGTGAGTTTTCCCAGTCATAAATATTTTCGGTGGCGAGTTTTCCCTACGGTGAGTTTTCCCAGTAGTGGCCCTTCCCAGTTTTCCCAGCGGTGAGTTTTCCCAGTGAGGGCCTTTCCAAGTTTTCCCAGTGGTCAATTTTCCCAATAGTGGCCTTTCCCAGTTTTCTCAGCGGTGACTTTTCCCATTGGAGAGTTAGATTTCCCGTTGTACTCAGTGGTGAGTTTTCCTAGTTTTCCCGATGGTGAATTTTTCTGGCTTTCCTGCTTTTCGACTCGAGAATTTTTTACAGATTTCTCAATGGTAAACTTTCCCAGTATTTTCATTAGTGAGTTTTCCCAGTCTGCACGCATAAATTCAGTGTTGTGTTTGTTATCCACGAAGCCACCATATGTTTGGACCTTGGTCTCGGCCCAGGAGACCTTGAATCTCAGTGGCTTCCCCTCCTCGTGAAGTGTTTCGAGAGCAAAATGAGATTAAAGTAGGAGTGTAATGCAGCCAAAATCTCTGAGTTTTTATTTTTCTTTTTTCCACAGAAGCCACTGCGGGTCGCCTCGTTATCTGCATGTACCGTGTTCCCTGGGTTGGAAGCTCGGTTGGGTTTGGCATTTTTGGTTCCTGGCAATATCTCTTTTTACACGAAGCCTATCATTTTATTTCGACGACGTTTACAGGCTTACACAAACATAGCCATCATAGTCAATACATTTTAGATACAATAGATTTATGCCTACCAGCTGCACTTGTGTCATTAGGTCGTTAGAACTATGGGATTAAAAACAGCGGAGGTTCGGGGGATGCTCTCAGCTCTCCACCTCCCTTCTGCCAATACGCCACCTCGCTTTTCACCTGGGACCTCTTAACTAAGACATCCCATCACGATTTAAACATGGAATTAATGAGGAAGAGTTGGTTCTAGTTTGCTCCAGATATCTGCTAAGAAATATGATCCCGTGGTGTACTTCATTATGGTTAGATATAGAGGGTGTTAGTGCTGAAGAGGACATCGTCTACTGCACTTCTTTCTAGCTGCTCAAATTTAATCGTAAATTGAGCGTTCGTCTCTTTTCTGCTTATCATTCTTCCGTCTCTCTCTCTCTCTCTCTCTCTCTCTCTCTCCCTCTCTCTGCCCCTTTAACGTTGCTCCGAGTGTTAATAATGAGCTAAGTGGCGGGCTGGTGGAGAACTCCTTGGCGAAGAGAGGGAGTAAAGTAGGCAGAGATTGAAACACACACACACACACACACACACACACACACACACACACACACACACACACACACACACACACACACACACACACACACACACACACACACACACACACAGTTGTTATTATTATTATTATTATTATTATTATTATTATTATTATTATTATTATCACTACTACTACTACTACTACTATTACTATAGTTATCTAATATACTATAGCAGTAGCCGTGTGTGCGTGTGTGTGTATGTATGTGTGTGTGTGTGTGTGTGTGTGTGTGTGTGTGTGTGTGTGTGTGTGTGTCTGTGTGTGTGTGTGTTTTGGGCAGCCGAAACTATACATTCAAATCGCACCAAAATTGGCACAAAAATCGCAGAAAATTCGCTGATCTGAAATAACTTGGTCCCATTACGACTGAAAAACTTTTACTATGTTTAATGAACGATTAAAGTTTGACCAAAAAACTCCGCTCCCAGCGTGCGAGTGGTTAATATCTCGGACTTGCATGTGGACAACTTGGGTTTCATTCCCGAAGCTGCAAAAAACACGATCAATTGGTTAGCTGCAAAAAATCCAAGTGACAACGTTAGACTAGAACACCACATAAACAGACCATCATGGGCCCTTCGATGTCGCTTTGACGACCGATAGTGACAACGTTCGACTATAACAGCACATAAACGTGACTCGGATTACCTGAAATGATCGCAACGCGCGCGCGAAGCGCTAGGAAACGAATGAGAAGCACGAGGAAACGAGTGCGAAGCACGAGAAAGCGAGCGCGCAGCGCGAGAGTCCTCCGCAGGAGCAAGTGCGAGAGGGCCCGAAGGACCCACGAGCACTTGTTATTACTACTACTACTACTACTACCATTATTATTATCATTATTATTATTATTATTATTATTATTAATACCATTATTGTTATTGCTATTATTCACTTCTGAAGGGAGAAAATTTAATACAAAGTGAATGGTCTTCATGTCTCTTCTTCCCGGTTAAAAGTTACGGCTGTTATCATATATATGGTGTGTGTGTGTGTGTGTGTGTGTGTGTGTGTGTGTGTGTGTGTGTGTGTGTGTGTGTGTGTGTGTGTGTGTGTGTGTGTGTGTGTGTGTGTGTGTGTGTGTGTGTGTGGCTTAATGTCTCCCTAGGGTACCAGTCTGTGTTACTGGCCTCGAGATTTTGTTATCAGCAGAGATTAAGAAAGGTAAATTTGCACTCACTAGGAAGGTGGAAAGTTAGGGAACATTAATCCTAGTAACAACTTTTAAAATTATCAGGCCATAAAAGAAATAATAATGCCTACATTCATCTTTGGATGGATATTTTGTACTAAAGGGACTAATAAACAGTATCATTTGACCCCTCAGTAACTAATGCTTTTCCTTAATTGAGTAAAGTGGTCCCGATGTAAGAAGGGAAAAATTAATTACTGCACGTCAGTGTATTAAAGTGGTTAATCGAAGTGTTTAAGTCTATGAAGAGATTTTATGCAGTAGATGTTTGTTAGTTTTAAGAATTGGTTACAAACAAGAAAAAAAAAATCTGTTATAGCACGGTGATAGGAAGAAACTGAGTAAAGAATAGAGTCGTGGATGACTGGAAGATGTTTATCAATAGTTGGTGCTAATTCAATAAAGAGTTCGGCAACAATAATTTATATACCAGTATTTCCTTGGTGTACTATTTCAGCTTTTCGTAGCAGTTTCGGCTGAGCTGTTGGGTGGGCAGGGACAAGCCATATCAAACTCGCGGCGTTAAGTAATACCCAGATATACTGTTTCTAAGTTATCAAAGCATACCCACCAATTTGGCTTTCTTTTTTCCGCCCAGTGTCTTATTTCTTAAACTCTTTTTGTCTTACAACACACTTACTCTGTCTCTAGTGCTTGGCTTGTCCTCCTGTACTTCCTTCTTTTTATTTTGTTCTCTTGCCCATTTTTACATTATCCATTTTCTTGTCCTCCCCTCCTCACTTTCTTTTCACCTCTCACCATTCTTTCTGTCCCTGCCTCCCACGTACGTTAACCCTCCTAACTCTCCTTTCTTCCTACATTCCCTCCGTCATTACCCCTTTCTTCCTTACACCCCTTCTCTCGCATCTCTCACTTTCTTCCCAGTTCACTCTCGCTCCTTCCCCGATTATTCACTTCTTGCTCACATTTCTCGCCCCGTCCTCCATTCATTCGGCCTTCCTTTCTCCCCCGTTCACTGCCCCTTTCTTCTTATATCACTCACTCCCTTTTTCCTGTCTTATCTTACTTTCTCCTAATCTCTTCCCACGTACCTCCTCCTTTCTTTCCAAATGTTCCACTTTCCTTATTCTTTCCTTCTCTCCTCGACCTCCCCCCCTTCCCCATCTCATCCTCTGCCGGCCTGTCTGCCACCCTAACAAATATCCACATAAATATCAGAGCACACACACACACACACACACACACACACACACACACACACACACACACACACACACACACACACTTTCGTCTTAGTTTTACCCTATATCCTTCCACAAGGCTGTCTTCACTGGATTAAAAGTGCTTTATCTGACCTTGCCACATTACCTTCATGTTTCTCATACTGCTCTCAGAAGCAAAGTGCCAACCCCTTGGCTGACTCTTACGGCAGTAGTCTTAAACTGGGGGCAGGCGTTCACCTTGCCCTATCCGTATCTTTTGGTAAACTTAACGCACGAAAGGGAGATCATTCCTTGGTAAACGGGAGAGGGTTACCTCAGCGTAGTACCAGAATCCGTGGGGAGTCTCATAGCACCCCTTCGCATGCCCCATCATCATATTATAGTAGCCTTGTACAAAGAAAACTGTGTAGAATTTGAAGGACCCTATGGTGTGTGATGATAATTTTATATTTAATGATAAAAACATCATGTAGAGAGAGAAAAAAAAAAAGCGCTTAATATTTTCATCGTTTTAAAAGATTTCACCACATCTCCGGAGATGGTTAATTTACGACGAGACGAAAACAAGCGTGAGATACTGTATCCACTTCCATTATGTTTTTCAGTATTTCTACCAAGCTGATTATTACTATTATTTATAGTTTGATTAGTTCATGAAAATATTCCTACAGTACAGTAAAGAATGACCGAGTGCTGCCAAAACAGACGAATCGTGCACAGCCAGAGTTTGAATTACGAAGTCTCATGTTTGCGTTCCGTAAACCTTTACAAGTCCGCACTATTTTGTTTTGAATTGGCAATATAATTATCTGGTTTATTTTGGCGTGATTTGAACGAATTTGGCCTTTATTTTCGGTGCTCGTGATTGGTTTTCTGGGTGGGAAAAATTACATAAACAAGCATTTGGCGCAGAAATATAATTAAAAATTCGGTATGACCAGCCAAGGCGTATTCGTAGGGTTATAACTGACCGCATAAACCACTTTGAAGCTGTCGCCGAATTTTCCCTATGGTTCAGGTATGGTATACATACTCATACAGAGTATTCAAGAACAAATGCCAGTCTTTAATAATAAAAGAGGTAAGAATTGCTAACTTGAAGAGATTATATTGTATATAAACCTTAGAAACTGTAATTTTTTCAATATTTTAAATTTAAAACTAATCATTGTTACCAACTGTTTGCTGCACCTACCCACACGAAGGGGTGCGCTCTCCCGCTTTCAAGATTACCACTTACGATGAAGGTGTGAGCTTCTACTTCGAGCGGGGTGCGGGAAAGGTAACTCCTGTCCTCAGTTTCAAGACTACGGGCGTTAGCCTTTCTACCAAGACTGGTTAAAATCAGGTCAAATCTATTTTCGATAATTTGTTCGCGTAGGCACCTACAGGCCGAAATTTTGACTTTTCTTTATGACTTTTACCGTTGACTAATTGTTATTTCGCCAACTTTGGCTTAAAGCGGATAATAAACCGTTTCATTTAACGTGGCCACGTGAATCTGACCTTAGATTTTTCACTTTGACCTTGGTCTTTTCACGAGGAGATCTAATTCGGATTAAAGCCGTTTATGCTGACTTCTGCATGTAACCTGACCTTTGACCATTCATGCTTCCTTTACCGTCAGCCCTTCCACCAAGTTGGGTCAAATTCGGATGAAAACTGTTTAAGTTGACCTTGCCATGTGACTCTGATCTTTGACTTGTTCCTCTCAAACACAATACGTCAAACCCAGGGCTGACCCTCTACCCTCCCTCCAAGTTTAGTTGAAACTGGATCAAGGCTTATTGACTTATTTTGTTCACACACACACACACACACACACACACACACACACACACACACACACACACACACACACACACACACACACACACACACACACACAAACAAACAAACAAACAAACAATCAAACAAACAAACACAGTGTCAAACAAAATCTTACACTCTCCGGGTACGCGTGTAAGGATTAATAATTCAGAAACACATCTATTCACAAGCAGGCTCATACACAAGCAAACACAGACAGAAAGCACACACACACACACACACACACACACACACACACACACACACATACATACAATCACACAGGAAGGACACATGTAGGCGTGGATGGCTGTGGCGAGATTTGCATGCATACACGGTGAAGCTCTGATGGGCGAAGGGTGATAGGCAAGCAGGCATGGGGTGGTAGGCAGACAGACAGAGGGTGATAGGCAAGCAGACACGGGATGGTGGGACAGGAGTCATGGGGTGACAGGAAGCAGGCATGGGGATGTGGGTACGTTGTGGTTGGTAGGCAGTGAGAGGCTATAGGCAGATAGATAGGGTGTGATAGGCAAGCAGGCACGTTGTGGTAGGTAGGCAGGTGGGGGATAATAGGCAGAGAGGCAGGGGGTAATTGTCAAGCCGGCAGGGGGGTGCTAGTCGGTGGGTGGTAGGAAAGCAGGCAGGATATGGTAGGCAGACAAGTAGACAAAGAATGGTCTGTCGGCAAGCAGGGAGTGGTAGCAAAGAAAGAATAGGGTGATGAGAAGACAAGCAGGGGATGGAAGGCAGTTGGGGTGGCAGGCATGAAGATTGTTCTAGGACGGTAGGCAGGCGGACAGGAGGGGAGGGCGGCAAACAAACGAAGCACACTCGTACCAAGAGAGTAGGTGGGCAGGGCAGGTATGAAATGGATCGGAATTTTTGCACTAGCGCAGAAATGAGGATCTGGGTGGTATTTTTTTTTTTATGCACAGAGAAGCAAGGGAAAGTCAGAAGCCTGTGCGAACCATTCCTCCAAAAAAATCACAAATAGGATACGGTGACAATCTTTCTATGTTATTTATCATCAAATCATTATCGTGTAGGGGACTGGGGCTACGCTAAATAGTCCCAACACTTCAGGGGCGATTGGCCAGTTGCAATCCCTGAGTGGCATTACATGAGCAATAAAGTCAGTTTACCCTCTTACCCTCGGATGCAAACCACTATGGACCGCATCCGCTTGAAGAGCTTTTAACTCACTAAACCACTCGGCATTTATTTGGTTTTGTTGTTATCACCTAACATAATAAATAGTTTCCTGGGTAACATGAAACAATTTGGCTTATGGTTCAGCTCAAACTCACCTAAAGGTAGCTTTACATTGCGTGAGTGGGTGGTGGGCACGGCTCCTGCCACAAAGCCTCCATCTACTGCAAATTAAGGTGCATTAATTTCGGGATGCCTGAACACCCTGAGTTTAAAACAACGGAGGTCATACTCCTGGCAAAAGACAGGTGAATAAGTATTCCATGATGAATTGGTTGCACTAATGAATGACTGAAAATAGTGGTTAATTCATGCATTATGAAGTTAGACAGACGAGGTTTGAGAGTGTAAACCAAACGGGTGACGAAAGTAAAAATTTCAGAAGTGTTCAGTATAATAGCGATAGCAGAGAATGATGCAACATAGTGGCAAAGAGATAGACTGAATGGAGACAGTGAGGGATGGAGGGATGAAGTAAAAAGCTTTTGACTCAGCACTGTTTTAAAGAACTACGCATGCATGATTCCCCTCCTCTATTCCACACACACATACATACAAAAACCCCATTGAACACACAGGCAAGTAAGACCCTTTGACAAGGCCATTATCTATGCAGTGCTGAAGTAGGCCCAGAATCGGCTCAACACACCCAACCTCTGAAAAGATGACTTTGCAAGATACGTAACGCGATCTCTCCAAGAAAGGTCACTAGACTGTGAGGCCGCCAGAATATTGAGGCCGCCAGAATATTAAGAAATACTGAAGAACTGACTTGTGTTTTGTTGAAGGCAAGTAGGCTGTCCTGAGCAAGGCGGCTAGTTGAAAGGTGAACATTCTGAGCAAATAAGACGTTGCAAAGATCGAGGTTCTTTGTGCACCAAGCTAAAAATGACAGGCGGGTTACAATGCTAGGTGCGCCTGCGACTGACAATTAGAGAGAGAGAGAGAGAGAGAGAGAGAGAGAGAGAGAGAGAGAAAGAAAGAAAGAGGGGGGGGGAGGTACATATGACCAACGTGGAGGGAAACCAAGAAGTTAGAAGGAAGAACAAGCACAGGGAAGAAAAAATGGGAGGTAAGAGGAAAGACAAAACTAATAAAATGAAGTAGGAAGGCGAAGTAAATGGAAAAAAGGAAAAAAAGTTAAACGGAAGGAGAAGGAGAGGGATAAGGAGGACACGTGAGAGAGGGAAGGAGGGTGAAATGGAATCAAGGGTAAAGAATGGAGGGAAGGAAGAGGAAGGGAGGAGGGAGGGGGAGATAAAGAGGAAAGGAGAGAAGGAGGGATTTTCCGGACCGTTGTCTCCTCTCAAAGGAATGTCTTTTATGTGGCAGGAGGGAGACTGGGAGGAAGGAAGGAGGGGAGATTGGGAGGGGGGGAGAGAAGGACGGAAAGAGAAGGAGAGAAAGGTGAATGAAGGTAAGGCAAATAGAATGGGGGAAGGAAGTAATGAGGGAGAGAGGGAAGAGGGCATGGAGATCGGAGGGACGGAGGGAGGAAGGAAGGAAGGAAGGAAGGAAGGAAGGATGGATGGAAGAAAGAAAGCAAGGACAATGGGAAAGAAAGAGGGAATAATGGGGGAAAGCAGGGAAGGATGGAGGAAACCAGGGAGGTAAGAATGGGAAAAGGAAGGTGGGGAGACTAGGCGAATGACAGAGATGGATGGAGGGAAGGAGACAGGGAGAAAAAGGTGAATGAAGATAAGGAAAAAAGGGCGGGGGAAAGAATTAATAACAGAGAGGGAATGAAGCACAGACGAAGGAGGGAGGAAGGAGGGAAACAAGGACTGAAGGAATGTGAAGATAGTGCGAAGGAAGGAGGGAAAAATGGAGGTAGGAAAAGAAGGATGAGAGAAGGAGGTAATAATGGAGATTGAAAGGGAAAGAAAAAAAGGGAGAGATCCAATGATATTGAGAGAAAGGGAGGGAAAAACGAACGGGAAGGAAGAGGGAAGAGGGGAGAAATAACAGAAAAGAGAGGGAACGATAAAAGACTAAATATAAAAAAAGAAGAAATAATTATGGACATGGCTGGAGGAACGATTAAGTGGATTTAAGGTGGACAGGAAGCAGAGAAAGAGTATGGCAAGAAGGGAAGATGGAATGTAATTAGGGAAGGAAATGGGAAGATAGGAAAGGAAGACAGATTAGTGAAAGGCAAATAAACAGTTGGGGGAAGGAGGAAGAGAAGAAAGGAGGGGAAAATAGATATAGAGGAAAGAAGGAGTGATAAAATAATGAAGGAAGAATGAAGGTTAGGAAGGACCAAAGAAGGAAAAGAAGATGTGGCAGATGACATTGATAATGGGAAGAGGCGGAGGAAAGAAAAGAAAGAAGTGAAAAAGGAAGGAGGTAAGGGGTGAGACAAGAAGAGAAGGAGAGTGAAGGAAGAAGGATTGTAGCTAGGGTAAGGAAAAGGAAGATGAGCAGAGAAGAGGGGAAATTATATAAATGAATTGTGAAAAAGGGAAAAAGGAGAGAAAGGGCGGAAAGAAGGGAAGCAGGTTGGGAATGATGAAGGAGAATAGGCATGGATGGAAGGGTGATACAAAACAATAGAGGAAGAAAGGAAGGACGGAAAGGATGAAAAAAAACAAAAAACTGAATAAGTGAAGAAGCGTTGTAAACAGAAGATTAAAACTCAGTGTAAGAAATACGAATAAAAACAGAAGAGGCGAAAACGAAGTTAGGGGAAAATGCAAGGAAATATCTATAAAAGAGATATATTTGAAAAACGAGAGGCAAGAGAGGAATGAGGTAAAATGGAAGAGGTAAAGAAAAAACGGCATTTTTCTTTCTCTTCTTCCTCCTTCTTTTACTCTTCCTACCTCTTATACTTTCTGCAATTTTTCTGTTCCATTCTTCATGCCCTTGCCCATTTCTATTCTGCAATATTCCTTCCCCTTTCCCTTTTCTTTTGGAACACTCTCGCCTTCCCTATCCACTTTCTCTTCTGCAACCCTCCATTCATTCCTCATCACCTTCCATTTCCTTCATGCAAAATCGACTCTCGTTTCTTCACTCATTTTTGTTCTGAAGTTCTCTTTATTTTCATTTATCCATCGCTTCTGCATTACTTCTCTCCTGTACCTCTTCCTTTTTTGCAGTACACTCATTCTCTCTAATTATTCCTTTCTATAATATTCCTTGTCCTTCTTTATCCATCATTTTTGCAGTACACATATTACGCATCTATTACCTTTCCTTTCTGCAGTACTCCCCGTCCCTTTTCAAGGTTTTCACTTTCTTTCTACAATATTCCTTCTGCTTTCCCCTCCTTCCTTTCCTTTTCTTAGTTACTCCCACACCCCTCCTTAACTCTTCCCTTCGCCCCTCTTCAACCTTCTTTCTTTTTTGCAACATTCTTTTTCTTCTTGCTCCCTTTTCTTTTGGCAGTATCCCTGGTCCTCTCCTCATCTCTTTCCTTTTTGCAGCATCCCCTATCTCTAGCCTTACCCAACTTTTCTCTGCAACACTCTTGTCTTCCATTCCACATTTTCTCTCCTACTCCTCCCCTTATCTCTGTCTTCCCTTTTCTCTGTTCTTTTCTGCAGTGCTCTTGTCCTTCTCTTCTTCTCCTTCCCTCCTACTTCTCTTCATATTCTCTTCTTTTCACTTCTTCTTACTCTTTTCCTTTCTACAACATCGCCGTCCCTCTTCTTCTTTCCTTCCCCTGTGTGGTCTCCCTGTTTCGCTTTATACTTCCCACTAATGATTCAGTTTCCGTCCTTCCACTTCTTTCTGCTCATTCCCACTTCCTCTCCCAGGCATTCCACTTCCTCCTTTCCCGCTTGACCCTTTCAGCCCAAGAACGTCATTTTTACTTTAATCCTGCTCCCTCGAGACGATTTTCTTCAGCTTCTAAGAGACCTCTAGTAGTAAAAGTGTGAATGTAGCCTGAATCTAACCACTCCAGTTCGAAAAGTCTAACTCTCCTGGTGGTGAAAGTCTGAATGTGAGATGATTCTAACCACTTCAGTTCGAAAAGTCTAACGGAGCCTAATTAGATCAATTGGCCATAGACAAAGAAACTGTCTCAGAGTGAAATTATTATTCCTTCTTTTCTCAGAAATTTCCAGTCTGTTTCTCTCTAAATTTAGCCCTTTCTTCTTGCCCACTTCCTTCTCTGTCTGCTTGTTTTTCTTCTTTCTCTTTTCTTCTTCAATTAAGTTCTCTCTCTCTCTCTCTCTCTCTCTGATCTCGACTAATCTCTCTTCTTCCTTGTCCCTTTACCTCATTCTTTCTTAGATTCTGACTATCCATATGTATCTTGCTCTCCATCACCGGTCTGCCTCTCTCTCTCTTTTCCTGCTCTCGTTCTTTCTCTGCCTACCAGCCTCTTTCTCTTCTTCGTCTACCTGTCTGCTTCTCACTTTCCTGTCTACGTCCGTGTCTCTCTTTTCCTGCTATCTGCCTCTCTTTTCCTGTCTTTCTTTCTGCCTTTCCTACTTTCTCCTTTCCTGTCTTTCTTTCTGTATCTCTTCCTGACTCCGTTTTTCTGCCCACCTGTATACCAAATTCTCTCCACTTTTTTTTTTTTTTACATGTACTTAGCAGCTCATCCTCACTGTCTCCTTACACAAGAAACACTGCCTGCAAAACCGCCCACAAAATTAGTTCCACGTAAGCGAAACACCAATTTTCCTCCTTCCAACTCTTAACTTATGAGGAGGCTCGTAAGCAAGTGACACCTCATTACATTTCAACCTAATATTTCAGTTTTCAATGTTCACGCCTTGGTGGTACTGACAGCTTCTATCGTTTATCTAATCTTCCGTGGAACTCGTCTTCGTTGTCTCTCTATCTCTTATCCTACCAACCTCGTCTCTCTCTCTCTCTCTCTCTCCCTCCGTATCTCTCATCCTGCCTTCCATCCTGCCTGTCTCTCACTCTGTCTCCCACCTTGTTTTTTCCCTGCCTCCCTCCCTGTCTCCCTCTCACCCTGCCTCTCTCTGTGCTTCTGTCTTTACCTCTCGCTGTTCGTCTTACTGATTCTTTCCCTACCTCACCCTGCCTTTCTCCCTTCCTCCCTCCTTGCCTCTCTCCTTGTTTCTCCCTGTCTCCCACATTGCTTCCCGCCCTGCCTACCTCCCTGTCTCTCATCCTGTTTTCCC
>NC_137033.1:11902395-11954895 GCF_032717465.1 Coenobita brevimanus
TGTTTTCTTACTTTTTATATCCCTCTTAAGCTCCGCGTTTCGTCTTGTGTATTTACCGTACTCTGTGAATTTGATTTTCTCTTGGCTGTCTGCCTTTTTTACTTTTCCTTGTTTTTTTATCTTCTTGCTTTGGTATTCCTCTCCCTGTTCATCGCAGCTCCTAGCTGTCCCTCTATCTCCTTTTCTGCTCCCCTTTCGATTTTTTTAAATGCAAAAAGAGAGAACCAAGGACTGAAAGTCTGCAAAAAGTTGTCCATTCTATAGAAAATGTAGTAAAACGGAGCCAAATTTCGCGATGCCTGGACACCTTGCATTTGAAAGGCTGGAGATCATAGGATGTGGAAAATACCTATTAAAGAAGACAGTTGTAGAGATGACATTTTCATACGCAAATAGTTGAGAATACTGGTTGACTCCTGCATCAAAGAGCTGGACTAAAGAGGAGGGAGTGCGATGCTAAACCGGTAGTGTACACTCAATAGTATGGATGGGGGGATACAAGCAGAAATAACAGAAAACCAGTTGCCATTGAAAAAAAAAAAAAAAAAAGTAGCAGAGAAAAAGAGATGCAACACTGTAGCGAAGAGATGGGAAATGAAGGGAGTAAATATACAGAGAGGAAGTTTGTTAAAAAAAAAAAAAAAAAAACTCACTCCATGCTGTTTAGTACGGCTCAGTACGATAAAGGCTACTATATTTTGCCTTGCTAAACCCAGACGATTTTTCCATTCTTGTGGAGGCCTCTCATTAAAAGGGCTTGGAATAAAAATATGTCAATCACTTCACTGCAATGATTTTTTCTCAAACCACCGGACTATTTTGTTAAGATTAGGGCAGACCTTTCGCAGTGAAGGGATTCAGGGATCAGAGGTGAGCGTCAGTAAAGTAAAATCGTCTACCACAATTACATTCGGTGCTTAAGTATGCCACAGCCCTCAATAGCCCTAATCGAGAGTGACATTAAGCCTCTCGTTCCATTGCTCCCTCCATCCCTCTTCCCCTAACCTGCCCCTCCCTGTCTATCCTCTTCCGCTTTATCCCACCTCTCTGTCTCCCTACCCTGTCTTACTGTACCCTGCCCTTTATAACCCTACTCTCTTGCTTCTGATCCGATTATCATCCCCCTGACTTCCTACCCTGCCCTCCTATTGTGCTCGTTTTCCCTTGTCTCATTATCTTGCCTCCCTGTCTATCGACCCAACCCCATAACCTTGTATATCTTGCTCCCTACCCTGCCTATCTTCCCCTCGCCTCCCTACCCTGTCTCTGTACCTCTCTACTCTGCCTCCCTACCCTGCCTATACAGTATTGCTTCCTCCCTTTTCTACTGCCTCTCGGTTTCCTCTCCCCTCTCTGGTAATCCACTTGATATTCTTTCCTAACTCTTTACTTCTTTTTTATTCTGTCTTTTCTTCTCGCTGCATAGTCATATACTGCTTTTGGTCCCTTCTGTTTCCCCTTCCCTACCTGTCTACCAACCTCTCTATTCCCTGCTAACCTGTCTACCTCCTCCTTCCGTTTCTACCTAGTTCTGTTCTCCCTCCCTGTCTACCGATATCCCTTCTATCTCCCTGCCTCTCATCTCCCTGTCTGCCTCCCACCTTCCTGCCTGTCTACCTATCTTTTTTTCTCCCTTTCTGCCTCCCCTCTCGCTACCTGTCTACCTACAGTTCTTCCCTTTGCCTGTCTCCCTCTTCTCTCCCTGTCTAACTGCCTCTCTTCTCTCTGCCTCCCTACTCCCTGCTTACAACACTTTGCCTCAGTACCTTCCTCCTTACTTTCTGCCTCTTGCCCTCGTTTATACTTCCCCTCCAGTTGGTTTACGTCTCTCTCCTGTCTACCTGTCTGACCGTGCTTCATTCCTGTTGCTTTTTGCTTTTTGCCTCTCTCTTGTCTACTTGCCAAATCCTGCCTTCTTTCTCAGTGCTTTTTGCCACCTTCATACCTGTTCCCCTTCTGCCTGCCTACCACTGGGCCTCTCTCTTCTGCTTATCTTGCCTTATTTCTCCGCCTACCTTGTTTCCCTCATCAGCCTACTCTGTTTCATTCCTCTGCCTACCCTACTTCTTTCCTCTGCCTATCCTGCCTTTTCCGTCTGCCTTCTCTACCACTTTCCACTGCCTACCCTACCACTCTCCTCTGCTTACCATACTTCGCTCGTTTCCCTACCTGCCTTTCTCTCTGCCTACCTGTTACTGTCCACTGCATTCCAGCCAATCTACCTTCAATTTCTGCCTTCCTGCATCCTTGTCTTTAACTGATATAATTGTTGTGTTAGTTATTATCTTCCCTATACGAAACAGCCGCTACCAACAGGTCTGTTTCTGTTTGATTTCCTTTGCACTATGTACCCTGTTGTACCCTGCATCTCCACTACCTACCTACCACCCTTCTCTGCTCCCCCGCCTACCTACCTTCTTTTTCTGTTTCTCTCTCCTTTTCTTGAAAGTCCCTTGCCTACCTACCGCACTAATCTTCCTCCACGTCTACCTACACCCTTCTACCTACCCAGTCTCTCCTCTGTTTATCCCCCATTCTCTACCACCCTGCCTACTTACTTTCCTCTTTTGTCTACCCTGCCTATCCCCTACTACCTACCCAGCTTTTCCATTGCCTACCTACCACCTTTCTCTGCCTCCCAGCCTACCTACCTACTTCTTTCTTCCCTTCTTCTCACTTATTTTTTTCTTTCTACCTACCACCCTTCTCTGCCTTTCCGCGAACCTACATTCTTCTTCTTCCTATCCTGTTTTTCCCCTGCTTCTTTCCTGCTTGCATACCACCCTTTTCTGCCTCCCCGCCTATTTTCCTTCTTCTTCTCTCTACCCTGCCTCTCCTCTGCCTAACTTGTTCTCCCCTGCTTCCCTGCCTTTCCCCTACCTACTGTGCTCCTTCCCTGCCCACTCTGCCTCCCCTCTACCAACCTCACCTCTCTTCTGCCTCTCCCCTGCCTCCCACCTGTCTCTCGCCTGTCTGCCTTAGTTATCCCCTGATTACCCTGCCTCTCTCCGGTCTACATACCATCCTTCTCTGCCTCTCTCCCTTCCTACTTTCTTCTGCCTACCCTGCCTCTCCCTTGCCTACCCTGCCTCTCCCTTGCCAACCCTGCCTCTCCCTTTCCTATCCTGTCTTCTCCTTGCATCTCCCCTGCCTACCCTGCATCTCCCCTGCCTACCCTGCCTCTCCCCTGCCTACTCTTTCTTCTCCCTGCCTCTCCCCTGCCGCCCCTCACCGCGAGACTAATGGCCCCATCGGCAGACCGGCACTCGGACACGGGCATAATTTTACACGCCATCCGTTTTGTACCATCAGTGCTGAGTGCTTGTGACTGCTTGCACATCCCTTAATGCGTGTACACATATCTACGTACACATTATGCTTGACACACAAGGAATAAAGCTACGTACACATGATTCTTAGTGCACAGGTGACCGTTTGTACACTATGCCTGCGACTGCTTACGTGTACACATTCCTACGTACACATAATGCCTGACACATAGCAAGAAGCTACGTACATATGACTACTAGTATGCAGATGGCTGTATGTACACACCTTAATGCCTACACATATAGCTACGTGCACACAATACCTGATGCACATGTAACAGCTTGTACACTTCGTAATGCGTGCACAAACAGTTGCATACACATGATACCTGGTGCACATTTGACCTCTTGCACACTGTTTAGCACACATATTACTTGGCACACACGCACGATGTTACATGCACCGCGATAAGTACGCCTATTTCTGCTCTTTTAATATCGTTCTCTTCGACATTTATGCATTGTACTTCGGTGTAAATTTTATAGCAAAAACATGCAAGAAAATTATACGTGCAGAATAAACCCTTAACCTCTTGATCTGGGTAAGGTGCGCTTTTGTTTATTCATGCTACTGCCGGACGATTTTATTCTGCTGACGAAGGATGTGACATAGCCAAGGGGTTTACTGCGTCCCCATTTATATCGAAGTCTCCCCTCAATTGAAGAAAAAATTGTCTGGAGATAGCATGAATAAACTAAACTAAAATACATCGACTGGCTCAGAGGCTTAAGGAAGAGGTACAAAATACAAAAGTTCTTGGAATATTTCACCTCTTCTGTCTCACTTTCATTTACTGGCTTATATTTCTAACTGAGGGAGGCTTGGTAGGTCTGTCTGCCCATAGATGACTTCCTTTGATATGATACGTGCGGGAGGAAGGTGACAGAGATAACTAGAAAGCACTCAGTGAGCTCATTCCCCTGCCAATGCAATTAAAAAGGATCCGGATCCGTGGAGACGTCGTGTGGAATACATAGGATCCGGATCCGCACCAAAATTTAATTAATTGTTCCTGGACTCATGGTCCACTCTTCCACAAAATATTATTGAAAATCATTGAGAATTTTTGAAGATATTGTGAGGGATACATAGGATCCGGATCCGGATCCGCCTCAAAATTTAACTAATTTTTTCTTGGCCCATGGCCCACCCTTCCACAAAATTTCATTGAAATTCAGTGAGAACTTTTGGAGATATCGTGTGGACAAGCAAACAAACAGACAAACAAAGGCGAATACATAATCTCCCCCAAGTTCGTTGGCGAAAGTAATTACGTGTGACGAAGACGCGGTGAATTAGTAAGCGAATTTTTCTTCTTAACTGTACCACAAACTTGCCTGAGTCGATGAGAATACGGCCAATGGCAACATGAACGAAAAATTTCCCGCACGTGGAGGTCTAGTCCACACAGCATTTGATACACATGGATATACGTATACATGACCTCAAGTGCACATGGCTTCCCTCTCACAAGACAATTAGTATAAATAAACACACACACACAAGCAGAATGTCATGTACACGGAGTTCTTGCACACATGACATTTAGTGCACATAAACTTGCTCGCACATGACATCAGAGTTCGTTCGTGCACATAAATTTACGCACACATGGCATCAGTTATACACAACTTTCCGTGCACATAAATTGACATAGACGTGACATCAAGTACACACAGTTTTACGTACACAAGACATAAGGCACACACAGACTTTCACATACACATGATAAGAAGTACACATAAAAATCCTGTAAAGTACACACAATCTTACATACACAAGACAGCTAATAGGCTACATCATTACATCAGTGTACAAGGCAGTTAGTACACATTAATGCGCCCATGAAATCAGGTACACATACAATTATACGTTATACGTACACAAATTTTTTTTAGTACACACCTAGTTGAGGACACATGTCACCTGGTACACACAGTTTTCCGTGCACATAATTTTACATACACATCAAGTACACACAATTGTACGTATATGACAGTACACAAACTTACATACACATAACGACAGATATCACAATTATCCTGACACGACATTTAGTGTACATAAATTTGCACACACATGCCATCTGGTGCACATAGATCCTGGTGCACATAAGGCCTCACACAATGGACACTCAGCATACATAACTCGTCTGCGGGCCATCACGTACACAAAGACATATCTACACAGGAAGATAAGTAGGAGGAGGAAATGATGGAGAGATGAGGGATAACACGGAAGAGGGAGGAGGAGAGGAAATGGGGAGGAGGAGAGGAAATGGGGAGGAGGAGAAGATATAGGGAGGAGGAGAAGAAATAGGGAGGAGAAGAAATAGGGAGGAGGAGAGGAAATGGGGAGGAAGAAAAGGGAAGAGAAGGAAAGGAGGAACGAAGAATGAGAGCGAAATGGGGACAGAATAGGGGAAGGGGTGGAGAGAAAGGGGAAAAGAAGTGTGAGGGGAAGAGAGTAGGGGAAGGGGGAAAGAACAGTGAGGGGGAGAGAAATGGGAGAGAGATCAGGGGAAGGGGGAGACAGAAGGGGAAGAGACAAAAAGAGAGGGAGAAAAAGGGATGGGGAGAAGAAGGGAAGGAGAAAGGCGGAGAGGAGAAGAAAGGGACAGGAAAGAGAATAGATAGGGAAGGAGGAGAGGAAGGGGGGAGAGGGAGAAAAAAGAGGAGATAAATGGAAGGAGGAAGAGAAAGAGGGAGGGGAATGGAAAGGGGAAGAGGAGGGAAACGCGAAAGAAAGAGAGAGAGAGAGAGAGAGAGAGAGAGAGAGAGAGAGAGAGGGGGGGAAGGGGAAAGAGGGGGAAGAGGAATGAAAGCTGGGAGAGGGAAAGGAGAGAGAGGGAGAATGGGGATATTGATGGAATGGATGATGAGATGGAAAGGTTAGAGGGCAATGCAGGAGAGATGAGGGATTTCGGAGAAGAGAAAGGGAGGGAAGAGATGGAGAAAGGGGGAGGAGGAGAGAAAAAGGGATGGGGAGAGAAAATGGGGAAGATGGATGGGAGAAAAAAGTAAGGGGACATGAGAGAGGAAAATAACGGAAAGATGAATGGTACTGAAGAAAGAAGGGAAGGGAAGAGAAGGGAGGAGAGGAGAGAGAGGGAAAGGAAAGCTAAAGAAAAAAAAGGAGAGCAAGGGGGTGGGGGAGAGATGGAGGGGAAGGAGGGAGGGAGGGAGGAAGGAGGAGTTAATAAAGGTGTGTGATGGAGATTAGATGGGGTGCAATGAACAAGAGATGAAGGATAACGGAGAGGACGGAGGAGAGGGGGAGAAGGTGAGGGGAGTGAGGAAGAAGGGGGGAGAAAGAAAAGGGGGAAGAAAGATGGAGGGAATGAGAAAAATGGTGGGTGCTGACAAAGAGGGGGATAGAGAGGAGAAGAAGAGAATGAAAGAGGGAGGAGATAGGAGGTGGAAATAGAGAGAGAGAGAGAGAGAGAGAGAGAGAGAGAGAAATTAGCTCCATTACCACCATACACTCCATTTCGGCCAGAAGTATTCTTTAAACTGAACACATTACACTGGCAGTAAAAGGAACGAGGCAAATTAAACTACATTGGACTGAAAGGGTTACATGCAGCTCCACTCATGCCTATGCTTTCATGCTTATATATTTTTGATAGAGTTTATATCCTTATCTTAGCCTTCCTAATTTCCTTTTTTCCTTTACGTTTTATATCCTTTCTTTTCATCTCTTATCAAATATTCTTTAACCTCATCCGTCCTTTCTTTCTGTCTTCGTTTCCCTTCCCAAATGTTAAAATACATGCTACATATCTACTGTTTTGACTTTACTGGAGCTAAATAGATGATAGCATATTGAGATACATGACAACACACACACACACACACACACACACACACACACACACACACACACACACACACACACATACAAAACAAAAACAAACAAATTCAATAATCTCACACCCAACCTCACTCCTACTCCTACTCGCACCATTACCCGTATCACACACACACACACACACACACACACACACACACACACACACACACACACACACACACACACACACACACACACACACACACACACACACACACACACACACACTTGGAACATGCATATACCCACACTCGCTGTGTGAAAGGTCGAGCGGTGCGATGACTTTCCAGAAAGGATGGCTGGGAAGCGAGCACGTAGGCACACACACACACACACACACACACACACACACACACACACACACACACACACACACACACACACACACACACACACACACAGAGGAGAGCAAACATACACAAACTGGTCATACATCCAACAAAAAGAACCAAATAGGGACATTGTTAAGTAACCCAAATAAAATAAAAAAGCATAGGAAAACAAACAAATCCACATAAACCAGAAAAGAAGCAAACAGAGCACACGAAAAACAACAAATAAACACAAACATATCCAACAACAACATAAACACACCCAAGAACAACAAATAAACATGAACAGAACAAGAAACACATCAACAGCAAATCCGCCTCAATAAAGCATTTTAGGGACAAGGAGACACTTTATGTTCAAGACGCCTGCTGATGACCGCTCGTAAAACTATAAAGACGAGAGAGAGAGAGAGAGAACTTATGTTGTTTCATGATTCTCTTCATTCCTTAAACCTTTTCGGTGCTATGGACACAAATGCCTTTCGTTCCTTCAATCTTCCATAAAAAATAAGCATGTAATGCACACTAACATCGTAGGAGAAAGAGAGAGAGAGAGAGAGAGAGAGAGAGAGAGAGAGAGAGAGGACATCAGAGAGGGTGACTTGGAGTTTTGGGAAGGTCGTACAGCATGGTGATGGAATGTGACACAGAGACTTGGGGTCGTTCTTATGGTTGTTCTCAATATTTACTCTGGGTGAAGAGTTTTTGTGCTAACTACTCTTTTTGCTGCCACTTGGCCTAAAATATCCATCTCTATCTTGAAATGCTGAGTTGTAGTAAGAGATTAAAACTAGAGTAAGATGCCTGTCACGAAGAAGTGTTAAGGAAAGGGTACCACGCCGTAGCATTGTCTTTTTCTGTCACTGAGCTACGTGAAATACGCTTTTAAAAAAAATCTGTCCAGGTAAAGGTGAAATTACTACAGTGAAGCTTAACTATTTCTGATCAAGAGTAGCCAAGATCATTTTTCGTTCTTTGCCTTATAATGCCATATTTTTCGAGTGAATAAAGGTCAAGAGAGACTTTCAGAATTTCAGGGATTAAATATAGCCTTCCTTACCCTCTTTACTACCAGCGGACTCTTCTAGGACGAATAAAATCCTCTAGACTGTATAGCAATAAAATACAAAACAAAGACGTAATTGCACCGGAGGGATTGATCATTTTCTTTTAACATTTATAACAACGGAAATGAGTGAAAGTAAAGTGAAAGGAGACGAATATAAACCGCTCAGCTTTTGAAATGTTTCCCGGACAGAGTTATTGATCCTTATGGCTGAAAAATACTAACTGTGCCTTTATGTCCGGCTAAGGTAAGACTCATTTGTCTTGCTCGGGAGAAATACTCGTAGTGTACTCCTAAAGGTGTTGAATATTATCATGATTAACGTTCTGATCAATACCCACGAACTTTGCATTTCATTCTGGCTTACGAAGGACGGACGACTCTAATCGCCTCATAAAACCCTAGTGAAGCTAAAAAAATTAATTACCTAAGCAGAGTGCAGTACATACTAGTTCTGTAAATGATTCACAAAATATATATCTATGTGCCAAAGGAGGTCAAGGAGGCTAAAAGATTGTATACGATACATGGGTGTGTGCATGAGACAGTAGAAAAATGTTGCTGTTAATCTACACATCGATAAATAGACAGACAGACAGACAAATAGGTAGATAGATAGAAGGATAGATAGACAGATAGGCAGATGAAAAGATAACTATTTAACTGAAATTGATGGAACATAATGGACGCTCATATTTAAGTATGTGTGTATTTTTCTTGTCCTAAGCTCAAGCTACGGCCCATAAACTTCCCCAAACACACACACACACACACACACACACACACACACACACACACACACACACACACACTCTCTCTCTCTCTCTCTCTCTCTCTCTCTCTCTCTCTCTCTTGAATACTAAAACAAATTAACCTATATGACTAAAATTTGCCCCAAAAGAGTGCATAATAGTCATTAATAAAGCCGACCAGCAAACGGAACGAACATTACAAAAACGAGAAAACAAAGCAGTATGAAAATCTAACAGTGAGAGAGAGAGAGAGAGAGAGAGAGAGAGAGAGAGAGAGAGAGAGAGAGAGAGACTAACATGAAACCGGAAAGCTACGCAGTATGGAAATCGAGACATGCCACAAAAAAGAAAAGAAAAAAAACTATGCACCGAAAAAAAGAATATCCATGAACACCGAGATAATCCATGTTTGGTTAAAGGTTAGTTTAGCATAACAAGACCCAGAAACTGAAGAACACTCTCTTTAATATCAAGAAAACGAGCAAGGGGGAAAATTTTCAGTAGGCATCAGAGTGCTTGTTGTTGTTGTTGGTAGTAGTAGTAGTAGTAGTAGTGGTAGTAGTAGTAGGCTAGTAATTGCAACCCTAAGCTAATCTGAACGTGAACCCCGTGGACTGAAGGCTGAAGTTTGAACTGGGGAACGCAGAAGGGCAGCTCCTCCTCCAAGTCTTAAGGTGCTACCACGTGAAGGCATCCACTCCAGCACTACTAAAGAAAAAAATGAATACTTTAGCAGGGTCATAATCTCAGTGGCAGAGGAGACGCCATAGCATTTCTTCCATTGCGATTTATCCTGTACATACACCTCAGTATCACCTCGTACGTTATGAAAGTAAATTATATTGAAACTGAAACAACAAAAACAGCATTGACGAGAATACAAAAGTGTAATATGCAAAATAACTAGCTCAGGAGAAGGTGCTAGGAAGTCTTTTGAAAGTAACCCAAGTAACAAAGCTGCTACATTTAATAACCTCAGGAGCTCAAAATACTTCTTAAATAAAACAATATACCTCCTAGAAAGTCTAATTTAATTTCCCCCAAAAGCGCCTTCAGGAATTAGAAAAAAAAAAAATGAATTGTCAAAGGCTATAAGTGAGAGATAAATTATTAACGGTGGACATTTATAGGGAGACGAAAATTCATATAAGATCTGGACGAAGAAATATAAATCACCAACTAAGGATTTATGAAGAGGTAAGCATGCAAATTTACCTCTGGTCTACAAGAATTTAATGGTGAGAGAGAGAGAGAGAGAGAGAGAGAGAGAGAGAGAATTATTAGGCAGGATGGTAGGGAGGAAGACAGTGATGAAGAGAAGTAAATGGGAAGGTAGGAAGATAACACAGGATAAGAAAGTCGACAATAAGGTAGAGAAGAAAGCAAGAAGACTGAGACAAAGAGAATGAACAGTAGGGAAGATGATCAAGAGGGGGAGAGAGAACACGAAGTAATAAAGTAGGGAGAAAACCAAACGAGAAAAAGAAAGTATGGAAAAATAAGTAAAAAGCTGGAGAGGTGAAGAGAGAGAGAGAAAAAGAATTAGGCAAGAATATACTGAAGAAGAAAAAGAGAGAAACTTGTAAGGAGAGGGGCAAGTAAGTGTGGAAGGATGCATTCAGGTAAAATGAAAGGTAAGGCGATGGAGAGACGGAGGTAGGAGAGGAAAAAGGGGGAGGCAGAGGCGGAAAGGAGAGGGAGAGAAGAGAATCAGAGGGAAAGGGAGACTGGTAGAGAGGGCGGTAAAAATGTGGGGTGTGGGACTGACTTAAGGGTAGTAGGTAGGTAATGAGGGAGGGACTCTGGCAGCAGGGGAGGAAGAATGATAGATCGGGAGGCATGTTGAAAAGAAGGGAGACTGGCTGGAAGGAAAGGAAGGATGCTGGCAAATGGGAGGCAGGATGGAAGAGAGGCAGATTCAAAAGAAGGGTAGGAGATAGGAAGGAGGGGAAGGAAGAGGGATGAAAAGGAAGAAGGGAGGGAGGTTAGAAGGAAGGGGGTAGGAAGGAAGGAAAGAAGAAAGGAAGGAGATCTGGAAGAAAATAAAGAAAGCTGGAAAGAAAGGAAGCGGGCTGGAAGGAAGAAAGGTGGAAAGAATGGAAGGAAGTAAAAAAGGAAGGCAGAAGAAAAGGAAGGAAAGAAGGCAGACTTGATGGAAAGGAAGCAGGTTGGAAGAAAAGGAGGAGGGATGGAAGGAGGGGAGAGTGGATAGAAAGGAGGCTAGATGAAGAAGGTTAGGAAAAAAGAAAGAGAGGGAGAGTGGAAGGAAGGAAGGCAGGCCGGAGGGAAGAACGAATGAAACGGATGGTGGAATTAAGAAAGGTGAAGAAAGGAAAAAAATTGATGGAAGACAAGACTGGATGAAAGAGGTACAGATTGAAGGGAAAAGAGGCAGACTAACAGATTAGCATATCGGCTGTTAGAGAAGGAGGAAAACTGCAGAATAAGGAAGGGTGCGAGGCAGGAATGGAGAAAAGAAAACCTGAAGAAATAATGAAAGGACGGCTGTGAGAGAGATACAGAAGAGATAGAGAAACCTAGCAGTCTATGCCAGCAGGAGAGGTGGGATGTAGAAAAGAAAGAATACAGGCGGCGTGAGAGGAGTGATGAACGTATGGTAAGGATAACATGAGAGGGTGAGAGGAAGATCATTAACATTATCATCATTATCATCATCACCACCATCATCAAGATTACCACCACTGTCACCATCATCATCACCACCATAATTAATTTCCCTCAAATAACCGTAGTGATCAGGATCCAAGAAAAGGGGCGTGTAAGTATTTTGCGAGAGAACAATCATCAAAATGCCTTGTGCAGTGGGTCAAACATTCATTCTTTTACCATGCAAGCCTCCAAGAATCTCAGCTTCATCTCACAGGCAAACGATCCACGCGAAAGTATACTTAATGTCTGTGTGATAAAGAACTCCATCGACTCTCAGAGTGTAAAATGGGTGAAACACTAGCCAGGTGCAAAGTAGTGCCAAATTTAATCAGCCTCCCTTATTATAGTCACTTCCTTAATTTCTCAGACATTAACTTCCCAGAAAATGAAGGTAAGGGTAAAGATACGAATGAAATTAACACTTTTACTCCGATGATGCATACTGTGCTTTATTCTGGCCACCGAACAAGGGATTTGATGAGGTTTGAGAGAGAGCACTAAAAGTGATGTGGCTAATGAAACTTATATCTGACCTCTCCAGTACGAAGTGTCTCCCACTAGCAAATTAATATTATCTGCAGATAGTTTGAATTAAAAAAAAAAATCGTCCTCGGGAATAGGTAGCAAGGCAGGGTGAAGGGGTAGGCAGTGGGGCAGGATGAGGGAGTACGCAGTGTAGCAGGGTGAGGAGGGTAGGCAATGGGGCAGGGTGAGGGAGTAGGCAGTGCGGCAGAGTGAGCAGGGTGATGAGGCAGGGTTAATGAACTGGCAGTGGAACAGTGTGAGGGAGTAGGCGGTGGAGCAGGGGAAGTGAGTCGGCAGTGAGGCTGGGTGAGGGAGCAGGCAACGAAGCAGAGTGAGTGAGTAGAAAATGAGGTAGGGTGATGGAGTCGGCAGCGTTGCAGGCAGTGAGGCAGAGTGAGTGGGTAGGCAGCGAGGCAGGGTGAGGGAGTACGCAACAGTAAGTAGGCAGCGGGGCAGGGTGAGGGAATATGCAGCGAGGCAAAGTGAAGGAGTAGACAGCGAGTCAGGGTGAGTTAGTTGGCAGTAAGGCTGGGTAAAGGAGTCGGCAATGAGGCAGGGTGAAGGAGTAAGCTGTGAGGCGGGGTAAGGGAGTAGGCAGCGAGAAAGTGTGAGTGAGTACACAATGGGGCAAGGTAAAGGAGCAGGCAGTGGAACAGGGTGAGGGAGTAGGTAATGGGGCAGGGTGAGGGAGTAGGCAGAAGGGACGGGTGAGGGAGTAGGTAGTAAGAAAAAGTGAGGAAGGAGACAGTGAGGCAGTAAAGTGGCGACGTGGGGTGACATTAAGTGCGATAGGCAGGGATAAGTATGCAAGTCGACAGGTAAGTGCATCAACAGGCAGGTAAGGAGATATTTAAATAAGTATGGAAAGAGAGAGAGAGAGAGAGAGAGAGAGAAGAAAGGAAGGCAGAGAACTGATAAGGCAAAGAGGTGATGGGTAGAGACAAACTCAGAGAATAAACAGAAAGAAGAAGAAGTGGTTAGGAGGGGAGGTGGGCCGAAAGGTACGAAGGAAAACAATCACAATCACACAGGGAAGAAAGTCGGCAGAGAGACAACAGGCACAGAATGTAGGCAGGGTGGTGGATACACGAATTGGCAGGCACAGTGAGAGAGTATATAGACAGGCAAACAGAGAAGGCAGGGAGACAGAAAAGTGGTTAGCCTGGCACAGAGGGAGGAGAGACAGAGAAAAATAGGTAGAGAGATCAGACAGGCAGGCAAGCAGAGAGAAGGATGTGAGGTAGGCAGCAAGAGACGGCAGGAAGGCAGAGAGGTGGCTAGTTGGAAAGAAAGAGACAGAATGGCGGAGAGACGTAGGCAGGGAGTCAGCAGGAGGGCAGACAGGGAGGCAGGCAGACAGACAGGGAGATACTAAGAGATGAATATAGAGAGAGGCATGCAAAGTAGGCAAAGAGAGCAGGCTGGAAGGCAGAAAAGTGGTTAGCCAGGCAGACAAGGAGGCTATCAAGATAGGCCACTGGATTTTAGTGCATGATTTACAAAAGCCGGGCCTCAGGAACAAGAGTTTAAGAGTTAAGAGGGTCTGGACGGGTTTGTGGTGGGGTGTGGGTGGGGTGAAGGTGGGCTGTGTGGGTCTGTTGTGGTGTGGTGAGGGTGGAATGTAAGTGGGGTGGGGTGAGGTTCAGATGAGATGAGGGTGAATTGTGAAGATCTGTTGTGAAGAGATGTAAGGCGTAGACTATGGTGCTGTTTGTGGGGTTGTGATATGGTTGAGTGAATTAGGGTTGTGGGTGACGTCGGGGTGTGGGTGGAATGTGGGTTATGGATGGGGTGTGAGTAGGATGAGAATGATGTGTGGATGATGGTAGGGGAATGGTGGGTGACGGTGAAGAGTGCTTTGGGTGTGGGTGGGGTTTAATGATGTGTGTGTGTGTGTGTGTGTGTGTGTGTGTGTGAGAGAGAGAGAGAGAGAGAGAGAGAGAGAGAGAGAGAGAAGGGGGATGGAGGGAGGAAAGGGAGAACAGATAAAAGAAAAACTTATCTGAAAGAGAGAAAAAATAAAAGACACCGAAGAAGAGCGGGGAGAAAGAAAAGGAAAACTACCAAGGTAGGAAAGAGGGAAGGAAAAATTCTGTGAATGAGGAAGGTAGGGAGGGAGACAAGGAGCAAAGGGAAGACTGAGATGGAGGGAGATAAAAGTGAAAGGAGAGAGGAATATAGAGATGAAGGGAGTGAGAGATAGATAGGTGAAGGGAGAGAGGGAGAGACTTAGAGACAGAGGGAGATGGATATAATAGGATAGATAGAAACAGAGAAGGAGAAAGACAAAGAAATATAAATGGAGGGAGAAAGGGCGATAAAGATGGGACGAGTCAATGTGGGTGTACAGGAGTGTTGCAAGAAGAAGACAGGGTTGGAGGGAAGGACATACCTTTTTTCTCTGTGTGTAACTCACTATTGAGCCAGGTAGACGAAGTTGATGGTCTTTATTTTTGTACGAAATGTATCTGTTTCTCTGTGTCGAAATCTCAAATCTCAGAATGTGCTGATTGTAGAAGGAAAAGTTATTAATAAAAGTTGTTTAGAGTCACAACTTGAGTTCACATGTCACTCAGCTAACATTGGGAGTCATCCAGGATAGATACATAATAGTTGTTTTCATCTGACAGTATTCTTACAGTCTACCTTCTCACAGATGATGCATAGTCTAGTTATATGCTTTCCTTTCTGTCTACACTGTCTCCTTTCTGGTATATCATTTTGCTTATTCCTCCTACTGTTGCTTTTTCCTTTTTTTTCTGTTTACGTTAATGTTAGTTCTCCTCCTCGACTCTTAACCGCCTCACTACAATGACAAAATTTTTTTCATATATATCATGCCACCTGTAAACGATTTTAGTCATCTTAAAGGAGTAGCCAAGGGGTTAATCATGGCTCTATCTAACCTCTCTCCCTCGAAATGTCTCTCCTAAGCTGAATAAAATCGTTTGGCTGTTACGGGAATGAATTATAGAAGACGACACCTTAATTAATGGAGAGGTTATTGCACCTTTCTATTAATTTTGTACTTCCTTATTTTTACATCATATTTGCCATCATTATTCTCTCTCTCTCTCTCTCTCTCTCCCGGCCTATGGGTTGGCTAGACAGATGATGACAAGAGTGTATTGTGACTAAACAATGAAGGAGGTCTGTACACGGCTGAATAGTGAATACACACACACACACACACACACACACACACACACACACACACACACACACACACACACACACACACACACACACACACACACACACACACACACATTCCTATCAGCCATTCATTCCTGTCTCCCCTATCTCCTACCTCCCATTCGATAATTCCTTTCCTCTCCCCTCTTTTCCTTCTCTTCCTAATTCTTCTTATCCCTTCACTGCTATGACACCCTTCCTTTTTCTTACCTTATTTCTTCTCCATTATTTATTTATTCATTTATATACTTGGGTTAGCTCGTCGACATGTCCTGTATTGGAAAGACTGGAGTTATGTACATCATTCATTATTAATATGAACGAAGAAAGGTCTCTTCTAATCTGGTTAAAATTGTCTGATTTTAGAAAGAATGAAGCAGAATTGACGTCACCCTAATCGAGAGGCGAATAACAATTCTATTATTTAAGTTACATGCGTCAAGATGTGGTCAGGTCCCTACATATATGAAATTTGCAGAGCATCAGAAAAAGGAGTTGTTATGCATAAGCTAAGCAATATCGAGGTGAAAAAAGGGTGAAGCCTCTTGTATATCGTGTCATTTGTTTTCGTAAGGGTATCAACAGCTGAGGAATTGCCCTCCCTTTCTGGACCTCAGGATTAATCTCTCTCTCTCTCTCTCTCTCTCTCTCTCTCTCTCTCTCTCTCTCTCTCTCTCTCTCTCTCTCTCTCTCACACACACACACACACACACACACACCACACACACACACATTATCTTCTCCCTCCTTCATACCTTGCCTGCCTTGTATCTACATCTTTGCCTTCCATCTCTCTCCCTATCTCTCTGCCACTCCTCTCACTTCTTACGTCTCTGCCTCCCTTCTCCCTCCCATGTCTCCCAAATTGCCTCTCTTCCTCCCTGTCTCAGCTCTCCCTTCCCACCTCACTTTTCTCTTCCTGTCTTCCTTCTTTATTATTTCATTTTGTCTTCCAGCCTCCCTTCTCCCTTCCGGTTTCTCTGTTTTTTTTTTTTTCCTTTCGTCTCTCTGCTTCTCTGCCTTCTCTATGTCTCCCTGTCTGCCTTGTCTTCTCCTCTCTCTTCTGCCTCCCTACCTTTCTTTTTCCTGCCTATCTGTCTGCTTTGTCCCTGCCTTCCTTCTTCCTCGCTACTTTCGTTTCGTCTCCCAACTCCCTTCATCCTCTCTTCCTTCCCTTCTGTTTTCCTACTTCCTTCTTTCTCCCTATTTCCCATGTGCCTCCCTACTTCTCTTTTGTTTCCCTACCTTCCTTCTGCCTCTCCACCTCCCTTCTGCCTTCTTAGTCCTCTGTTTCACGTCTGCCTACCAACCGTCCAACAAACTCTGTAATTCCTTCTGTCTCCCCGTTACCTTTCCCCTGCCTCACTGCCTCCTTTCCCACTCTTCTGCCTCTCTGCCTTCCCATCTTCCCCCTACCTTCCTACCTCTCCACAGCCTCTCTACCTCCTTACGTTCCTTCTCCCTCCCTGCCGTCATTTTGTTTCCTTACCTTCCTTCTCTCTCCCTACCTCCCTTCCCTGTCCCCACCTCCTTACTTCCATTTTGTGTCTTCCTCCCTCCTTGTCTTACGTGTCTCCCTGCCTTTCTTCTTCCTGTCTACCTCTCTCTCCTCTGCCTCCATACCTCCTTTCTGACTGTCTTCTTTCTACTTCCCTACTGTACCTTTTCTTCTATCTCTCTGCTCCCCCCCTATCTCTGTCTTCCCTTCTTTCTCCCTGCCATTCCTGCTGTCTCGCTTCAGCTTCATTGCCTTTCCTTCCTTGTATTCTCTCTGCATTCTTTCCTTGTCCCCGCTTTATTTCTCTCCCTCTTCTTGTCCCTCACTTATATTGCTTTCCCATCCCTCCATCTTCCTTTCCATTTCTTTCCTCTCCCTGTCTTTCTTCCCTCTCTCCTCCTTTCTTCTCCTTTTTTCCCTCTTGCATTGTCTTCTCCCTTCTTTCCTCATTTCCTCACTGTCATTGGCATCGTTATCCGAGGCCACAAGAAACACACCACACCCTTTGTAAGCATCTCTCTCTCTCTCTCTCTCTCTCTCTCTCTCTCTCTCTCTCTCTCTCTCTCTGACAGGTTTCTCACCTTTCGCCACACTCATTTCGTGCAAGTGAGTGTGTGTGGGTGCGAGGGGATGGAGTTGTAGAGTTGTGTATGTATGTGCATGTGTGCCTACCGTTAGTAGAGGTGGCAGATCACAGCACAAAGACAGGATAGACACAGATAAATGTCAGCAAAGATAGTCCCTGAATCCTGTCCATCCCGTCCACCCCTACCCCCTATCCCCTCCCCCTTTCACTCCACCCCTCCACCTGCACCTCCACCCCACCTGCTCCATCTTGTGCACTTTTTCCTCCTTCAGCCTTGTCATTTTCTACCCTCGCCTCAATTTACCAGTTTTCCAGATCCAGTCGCCGTATTATCACCTCCGTCTTATCTCACATCATCTCTACCCTTCCCCCCACCTCCACTCTACGCTTTATCCTAACCCACCCTCCTCATTTCCTTCCAAGTTTCAATTATCTTCACACCTCCCCTCTGCCTATCTACCTTCGTTTTTCCTCCCTACCTTCCCTCTGACAACCTATCTTCTTTTTGGCTCTGTCTCCCGTTTTACTCCTCAGTCACTGCCATTTGTTCCTTCTTAATCAACCATATTTCGAGCTTCATCTCAGCCATCTACACTCTCTACTATCTCTTTATTCACACTCCCTATTTCCCTCCGACCCGATCTGCACAGTCACAAGTCGCCCTCTACCTTGCCCAGTTTTTTCTTCACTGCCCTTGTCATTTTCTCCCTTCACTGTAACTCACCAATTTTCCAACTCCACCCCAATTATCTATCCTCTGAACTCGACTCTTATCCATTCTCTCTGCCTCTATCTTCTTCATTATCTGTCTACCCCAAACCCTCTTTTTTTCCACCATCCACTCTCTGTCTCCACTTCCAGCCTTGTAATTTGCTTCTTCCACCCTCTACTTCTGCCGGTGTTACATATTATCTCCGCCTGGTCATATTCAAACTTGTCCTCTACCTTTCCCCCAACATAATTATTCCACATTCAGGTTTGTCAGTGTCGTTTTTTTTAAACTATTTTTTTTTTTTTACCTTCCACTCCCACCCATGCCATTTACTAACGTCTCCTTCTCATATTGCACACCTTCTACTTCCGTTACTCCATTCACTCCATCCATACAACACCTGTTCCATTTTCCTCCACTCAGCCTTCACACCCTCTCATCATCTCTCCATCCCTACGTCTGTTCACTTACCCTCTCCACTTTTCCATCCCCACTCACCCTACACTTTCATCCAGTCTCTCCATGCTCTGGTAACACTCCAAACTCCCCTCCATCGTCTCCATCCTCCCTCCGCACAGTCTCACCACCCACCTCTCCATCCACCCTCTCAACTCCATCACGATTCTCTCCATCTCTGCCACCACCAATCCCACCACCTCCACCCCCTTCATGACTACCACTCCTTCTCACCCCCTTCACTATACTTATCCACCATCCACCACCATACTTCCAACCCCTCAACTTATCTCCATCTCCCTACATCAGCTATTCCCCCACCACGCCACACAACTCTCCACTCCTCTACCAGTACCACTCCTTCCACACCCTTTCACCCACCCTCGCCACTCCCACTACACCACCCTCTCTGCCCCTCCACCTACACCCCAAGACCCCTCATACAGCATCTCCACCTTTCTTCCATCATCCACCCTGTTCACCCTACCACCATCTCCACCGCATCCTTCCAGTTATTTCTCCACCCTTTCCTCTCCACCCACCTTCCACCCCGTCACTCAACAGGAGATTTCATTTTATTTTATTCATTTTTATTTAATTTATTTCCTGATATAATGGCTGAGATTGAGCCACTAAGGATCCCTCCATTTAAATAATATTATCACTAAGATTCTTTCCACAATTGACAGGCTCCAAAAACATTGTTTCCACCAATTAAATCACTTCACCCATCCATCAATAGTCCTATCTGCCCATTTGCCTATCTGTTTTTCTATCTGACTATCTGTATATCTATTTGTTTATAAATCTATTACCTCGCGACATATCCTGTGTTGCGTGACTTCGGCAAAAAAGAAAAAAGAAAGGAACTCCAGACGTTTATATTCTTATTTGGTAACGACCCCCCTTAAAACAACCAACCATAATACTCTTTTATTCCAGTTTGGCTTAAGATTGTCATCTCTCTATCGTGAATGTTGTAAGAAGAGGTTAGCACTGAAATAAAATGCTAGCTGCAAAAAACGTATCACAGACAGGAACCAAAGAGCTACAGACAGGAAGCAAAGACCTACAGAAAGGAAGCAAAGACCTATATCTGTCTTATTCTACCACTAAACTACGTGAAATAAGATGACAAAAAAAAAAAAAACGAATATCTGGGCCAAGTTACGGTGGAAAAAGTATACCAACACTCTCACGTTCCATACTCTCGCACCTCATCTCTCCTTCATTCTTGGACCCGTATTCTTGTTGAGTAAGGTCGTTTCCTAACACCTTTTCTTAAGTGATTTATGTTGCTTATTACACCTTACTGTCTTCCTCTGGGTAACATAAATCCCTCTAACATCCCCATATTCTCCACAGAAAATGTACACAAGGATATTAACCAGGCATATGAAAAAACAAATCGCTAAGGAAGAGGTGTGTGGGAGCTTCCTTAAACAATGAGATTACAGGTCTTGGTCTTGCCTTTCCATCTTCTTCCAGTCACAAAAAAAAAAAAAATGTTACTCCAGCCCAATATTTTCTTCACTAACGTTGTTCCAGGATATATTTTTTCCGCACTGTCTCTCCCCGAAGGAATTTATACACCGAAATCTTTTCTACCTAACATCAATTTCTCTCTCTCTCTCTCTCTCTCTCTCTCTCTCTCTCTCTCTCTCTCTCTCTCTCTCTCTCTTCACTAAACGATTCTCCGTCTCGGTTCATTTCACAATTCTTTTTTCCACTGCGAGTTCCTTCGCTCCAATCAATCTTGACATAACAACCGACTGGAAAAATGCCGTATGATCCTACTCTGAATAACTGGTTCTTTCTCTCCACTGCAAAGTCTAAAAGGGGAAATATTTATTCTTCGTGTGACTGTAAATGAAGAAATGGTGGACAGACGAGGAAATAGAGAGCCAATGACCTCTTTTCCACCTCATTTATTGACTCTCTCTCTCTCTCTCTCTCTCTCTCTCTCTCTCTCTCTCTCTCTCTCTCTCGTACACACACATCATTACACCTTACCCCAGCAACCCACCCTCACACTCACCACCTCCCACATTCCCAAACAACAAAGGCATACCCGGCAAGTCGAAAACACGACACACACACACACACACACACACACACACACACACACACACACACACACCTCACGAATCCTCCATCCACCAAACCACTACCCAGATTCCCAAACGCATACCCAGTGAAGTGAGAATAATACCTTCTCCTTACCTGTCCTGCTGAGCATAATACCGCATTGATGGTGTAGCCCCTCAGTGTGCAATTGCAGGGAGGCGTGAGAGCGAGGTACTTCCACGCACTCACACACTCACTCTCGTCCTCCACGCACTCTTCTCAACACCATCGCTGAGGCAAAAAGGAGAAAAATGAACAGATAAGTAAATTTGTCTGTGAATAATTATGTGTATGAGTTTATCTGTGTAAATAAGTAAATATAAAGATAAATAAATAAGGAAATGAATATACAGGTGAACAGATACGTTTATATAAAGATAAAGAATTGAATAATTATATATAAACATTGAAGAATGAATGAGAATAAGTATTTACCCTATTTAATAAACTACATCCGTCACCAAAGATAATCACCTTTATTTCTTTCACAACCTCTTCTCAATACGATTAATATGACAAAAAAATAAAGAAAAGAGAAGAAAGACAAAGAATAAAAAAAAGGAGAAAGATACCTTAGAGTAGGCATTACATTTGGCAGTACACTGCACTTGTATCAAATTTATGTAATGAATTTCTTTATTACAGTCGGCTTATATACTGTACTCCCAAGCAATTCCCTCCCTTCTTTCTTCATGCGCCCTTCACAGCAAGATCTCTGAGACAAAGGAAGAAAACTACACGGCAAGAAAGAAAAAACAAATGTAAGTTTAGTTACAGGGGAAGTGTAGGCTGAGTGGCTTGAGAGGTTGTCTGTTATCTAAAATGACGAGAATTCGATCTCAGGATGGGGCAGGGAACATTTAATGAATGGAATTCCGTTCAAACACACCACCGATATGGTTCAAGACCCACAGTCATGTCATAAAAACGTCTCCGTTAATATCAGTGCTCCATTCCTGAATAAGACAGCCCTAGCATGTACTCAGCACGGACGGTGGATATTAGTGCCAACGTTGTGACTGTGTAGCTGCATGGCACGCAGAATGACTGGTGAGTCTTCTGGAGCTAGCTGGGAAGTTTGTGTCCGGAGTCAGAAACTTGGGGGAAAAAAAAAAAATCTTGCCTTAATTAGATTTATTCATTATTTTAGCGTGTTTCCACATACTCCCTGCCTTCCTTTCTCCAAGCACCTTCTCAGCAAAATCTAAAAAGAAAATGTATTATGAATAAATACATCAAAGTAACCGTAGTTCCATTAGAAATTTGTACCTTTTACTCTATTTATTTACTACACTTATTAAACTCCCCGCACTCACACCCTTCCGTCCTTCCCTTCCTTAATGGCCCAGTGAAAAAAATAAATAAATAACTTAGAAAGTTTACCGAACAAAGGTAAGGATATTTTCATCAGTCTATTGTACGGTCTTCATCGTCGCCATCATCATCATCATCATCCGAAACGTACTTCCTACCCAGAGAAGATGGAGGGAGGAAGGATCCAGATACAAGGGCAGAAAACGTACAAGTAGGAAAACTATAAAACAGCATGTTCAGGAAGTAGTAAACGAAACAGCAAAACAAGAAGGAGCACTCAGCGAAAGCAATACCTGCTCCCTATAGTTGATCTAAGAAGTCGAACTTTTAAATTACCCTGTGCCCTTGATTTTTTACTAGCTGTTTTCAAAAACCAAGAACAGGGAACTGCATTCATGCCTGACTCTGAATAGTTCCACTGACTTTGGACAAAATCGGTTCAGCAATATTTAAGCCGGCTTTGCAATGTGAATTTGACCTTTGCCATTAATTTTTGTCGGTTCCCTTTAACTGATTGTTCTCAAGTTCGAATAATTTTACTCTTACCTTTCCCTGAAGCCTTCCACAATGTTTGATATAAATAAAATAAAATACTAAACCTGACCTTTTCATATGCTATGATCCTCAACCCTTCAGCCAAGTTTGGCTCAAATCAGATCACACATTGATCTTGTCATGTGATCTTGATCTTTGACTTACTGTTTTCAAAAGCAATAGGACAAGCCTGTGCTTGAACCTCAAACCTTCCGCCAAGGTTAACTCAAATCAGGTCACAGTTATGTTAGTCTTAGTTATGTTGTTTTAGGAATGGTAGCCGTAGAGCTGCCTACTTCTTCCTTCACCTTTCCAATTCTTTTTCTGTGTCTGTCCTCCTCTCTTCCAGCTTCTCCCACCAGTCCAGTTTTTATTACTCTTCCAACCACTTCAGGTGGCTCTACACTGAGCGATAAGCCAAACAGGATACCATCTACAATGCTGGGTGCTAACCATGTAACCATATAACGGGGTGATGATCAGCCTCCTATGGGACCCCTGTAAACTGGGTGAAGAGACGCAGATCCGGCGTTCATTCAGGAACCAAACCTGCACACTCTCCAAGTCTCGCTGTGGCGAGACGCCATCCATCGCAAGGAAACATTGGTTGACTACACGGGACGCTCCTGCAGGGGCGGTGGTTTGTCTGTGGTTGACAGTTCTGCTTAGAGAGACAGACAAGCTTTGCTCAGTACCAACAAGTGATGTTATTCACACACAGACTTACTGGTCAAACTTTAACAATGTCCGGTGACCCTGACCCTTGACTGATTATTCTAAAAACTGAATTCCCTATTTCATTCGGCAGCAACAAAACTTCCGCAAAGTATGGATAAAAACTGCTTACAATCAACTTAGGTCAGACTTTAACTTAGCCCTGAGACTTAGATTTTAACTTCTTTTTCCCTAAAACTCATCCTCTGAATCCTTCCAGAAGTTTTGGTCAAAATCCGATGAAATTTTTATGATTTATTTTGTTCACACACACACACACACACACACACACACACACACACACACACACACACACATCCCAAATAAAAAAAAAGTGTAAGCGCTTGTACAGACAGACAGACAGAGACGTGGATCGAAACATATCCGCTGTCACATCTAATTCACTGTGGATTAACAATACAGAAGTAAACTCTCCAGCCCTCCGTCCTATTTTCTTCACTGGCTCTCTACCTGTATTCTCTCTCTCTCTCTCTCTCTCTCTCTCTCTCTCTCCAGTTTCCCTCCGCCCACTAATTCTTAGATATTTAAGCCCCCTAATGACATAATCTCACACTGACTCCTAATAAACCAGCCGAATATGTTTTCTGATGGGAGAGATAAGTAGGAGGGAGGGAGGGAAGGAGGAAGGATAATGGAGGGAGAGAAGAAGAAGGGGGGGAAGGGAGATTGTCGAGGGAGAAAAGGAAGATGACCTGGTGAGCAGAGAGAGAGAGAGAGAGACAGAGAGAGAGAGAGAGAGAGAGAGAGAGACGGGAAAAAATATCCGAAGAAGAGAAAGAAAATTGCTGTGCGTGCGTAAAAGTCTAATGATATGAGAGAAGAGAAATATAGGTAGTTTGATGAATAGATAGATAGGGAAGTAGAAAGACAGAGAGAGAGAGAGAGAGAGAGAGAGAGAGAGAGAGAGAGAGAGGAGGGGAGGGGAGATGAGATGGGATAAGACATAGGTAAAGCAAGGAAACAGGAAGACAAGGAAAAAGAAATTAGACGATTAAAAAGAGGGAGAAGAGGAAATTGCGAAGGAGGAAGAGGAAGGAGAGACAGAAAGACAGTGATGCAAGAAGACAGAAGCAACACTGAGGAGAAATGAGAAAGAGAGAGAGAGAGAGAGAGAGGAGAGGTATTTACCCTGAGAGCAAATAATGGTGTCGTTAGTGTGAGTTTAGTTGCCTGTTTCTGAGTTATTAACCGCCCCTCCCTCTCTCTCCCTCTCCCCCTCTCTCTCTCTCTCTCTCTCTCTCTCTCTCTCTCTCTCTCTCTCTCTCTTTCTGTCTATCTATCTATCTCTCTATCTATCTCTATCTCTCTGTCTCATATACTTCATGTTTCTTTATCTTCCTAATATATTTTCTTCTAATGCCCACCGCAATTCCTTCCCAACAATCAGTGTCATATATATCAATAAGAAAATATATGCACATATAATCTGCCCAACGAGAGAGAGAGAGAGAGAGAGAGAGAGAGAGAGAGAGAGAGAGAGAGAGAGAGAGAGAGAGAGAGAGAGAGAGAGAACACAGGGAAGGAAGGAGTAGAGAGAGTGAGGGAGGACATGAGGGAGGTCAGAAGGGAGAGACGGGGGAGTGGGTCCAGCCAAGGTCAGAGGATGAGAGAGAGGGAGGGAGGAGGAAAGAATGAAAACAGAGACTTGAGGAAAGAATGAAGCTGGGACAGAGAAAGAAAGAAAGAAATAATGAAGATAGATATACAGATAAAGAAATAGATAAATAGAGACAGACGGACAGACAGACAGAGCTATGGAGGTAGATAGACAGACAAAGCTGGAGGGACAGACCAACAGAGAAAATTAAAGAAATAAATGAGGGAAGGAAGGAAAGAAAGGATGACAGAAATATGATGGAAGAGAAAGACGGACTAAAAAACATTAAGCAGCGGCGATACGGAGGAGAAAATCTTAACCAGATAATAGTGTGAAATAAAAAGACAAAAGAAGGAAACAGCAGACGGATTAAGAGGAGAGAGAGAGAGAGAGAGAGAGAGAGAGAGAGAGTTGGGGTGACAAGATGTAAGAGGTCGAAGGAGCTTGATGGTCAGTGCTGTAGGCGGCCTTGGCTCCTCTCCTCAGTTTTGTGTGTGTGTGTGTGTGTGTGTGTGTGTGTGTGTGTGTGTGTGTGTGTGTGTGTGTGTGTGTGTGTGTGTGTGTGTGTGTGTGTGTGTGTGTGTGTGTGTGTGTGTGTGTGTGTGTGTGTGTGTGTGTGTGAGAGAGAGAGAGAGAGAGTCTGCGGTGTTGGTAGCTGTGAAGGATACTGGCCGATGTGGTGGTATGTGGGTATGTAACAGTGGCGGCGATGGTAGCAAAAACATATGGTTAGAATGACAAAGGACGATACTGTAGTGAGGTTAGGACGCTTACTAACACCTCCTCCTTACCAGTTTATATCTGATTATGCTCCGTTACTATATTCCTGTGTGCTATTCATGCAATCTATGTCGATGGTAGAAAAATATAAGAAGCAAAAAAGAGGATATTTATTGGTGGTATGGAAAATAAATCGTTAAAGAGAAGGTGCTACGGAGCCTTCTTACCCCGAGAGAATACGAGCCAAAGTGTTGATATGATGGTATTATGTGTGTGGCTGCAATTTAGTTATATTAAGAGTGATAATTATGGTGACTTGTTACGTACTCTCGTTGATTTAGGAACTTTACCACACCTCTAATTCAATAATCAGATTTTGTTTATTTTTCCTGGTGCTGGAGAGGGACACCTTCAAGTGGTGGCAGTGATATTACTGGGCGGCTCCACTGCCCATTTATACATGCGTCCCTTATTTCCCTCTCTGTCTTCCCGAAGGAAGGTGGTGACCTGCAGGAGGAGGGACACTACGGTCTGCAGTCCATTGTGTTCACATTTCAGAGGACATACAACAACAGCAACAGCAACTACTACTACTACTACTACTACTATTACTACTACTTCTACTATTTCTACTACTACTACTTCTACTACTACTACTACTGCCACTACTATTCCTTGGTTTTCCCCTGGAGCCACTTTATTTCTCTTCAATATCGCCATAGTTTCCATCAGCAACGTACTAGAGCATACTAAAATATAATAGGCTAAACCGCTAAGGGAGAGATGTTGCAATCATCTGTGTCAGCGGGAAAACGGTTTATAGCCAGGATTCACAAACCTACATTTAATTCTCCCTCCTAACACGGGTTCTGATCTGCGGGAGGAACAAGGCATATTAAAAGTTTCTGCTCTCCTCTTTTCTTGTTCATCTGGTTCTAGGTAATTTTACTCTTTAAAATTTGGGTTGGTGTTGCTACTACTCATTCTTGCATTAACTCCCACTCCCAAATGCATGTTAGGGCTGTCTCATTCAAGAACGGTGAGATGGTATGCGAGAGGTGTATTTATAGCATCAGTCAATCTCGTGGAACATCTTTAAATTCTGTTCTATCAAAATCCAATCACAATGTTCCTTATCTTGCCTAGGGATCAAACTAACGCCCTTTTCTACAGCAGATCACTTCTCTACCAGTGTCGGTGTCAGTAATGGTTATGATGAAATCTTTTTGTGGTATGTGGTGCTGTAATTGTGGTTATGCTGATAGCTTTTGCCGTTGTTTTCGTTACTGTGGCCATTGTGACAGTATTGGTGGTAGGTGTGTGGTCGCAGTTTTGGTAGTTGTGGTAATTGAGAGGGTCGTGGTGGTAGTATTGGTGAAATATGGATGTGCAAGTGCGGTTACAGTCGTAGTAATTGCATCTGTCAGGGGAGCTGGAGGTCATGGGAAACACTGTTAAAAAATCACCACAGCTACCACAAACTCCACAACTACCAAAATTAACACAACTACCAACATTTCCGCAACTACCAACATTTTCACAACTGTACCATTGCTGTTTCTCGGCATTATTACATCTCCCAACATTACAAATGTCCAAAACATCGCAACTGCCAACATCATAACTTTCAACATCACCATCTACCACTATAATAACATCTTCCAACATTGCCAGACCTACTAACATCACCGCAGTTACAAACATAACAATTACCACCACAGCTACCAATCACCACAGCTACCAATCACCACAACTACCCAAAATCACCACAATTACCAATACAAAGCCTCCCAAAAATCATCACAGCAACACCTATCTTCCTTTCACATCTCCCAGCATTACCAGAACTGCTGTCATCATCTCATCTAAAATCGCAACAACCATTGACATCACAACCAAATCTTCGAAAATGTCACCATCACATTTCCTAACATCATCACAACCATCGACATCACATTCAAAATCTTCGCAGTTACCACCATCATCACATCTCCCGAAAATTACCACAGTCATCGACATAAGAACCACTCTCACCACAACTATCACCATCACATCCCCTAAATTACCACAGTCATCGACATCACAACCTCTATTACCACAACTCGCACCATCATCACAAACATCACCACCAGCCAGATCACCTCCCCGACCCTCACCACTCGCTCCGTCCGCTAATAATGTGGGCTGGTAAGCGGGGCAGTGAGGGAGATATGCAGATTATGAAAGCAGAGACTGGCTGTTCCCCCGGGTCTGGTGATTGCTGTGGTGCTTTACGACCTGCTGGCCGCTTTATGTGAGGTGGCTTTGTTGGGGTGGTGGTGGGGTTGTGGTGGGGTTGGTGATGGTGGTGGAGTTACCCAGTAAATGTTGATGCTGCTGGTGGTGGTGCTGGGGTGTAGGTGTAAGTGAACCTGAAAATACTGATGCTGTTGGTATTGGTGGTGGTGGTGGTGGTGGTATGATACAGTGCTGGTGGTGGGATGTAGGCGTAAGTGACCCAGTAAAAGTTGATGCTGTTGGAAATGATGATGGTGGTGATGGTGGTTGTGTTGGTGGTGGTATGACTGTGGTGGTGGTGGTATGACAGTGGTGCTGTTATTGGTGGAGTGCAGGTGTATCTAGTAGTGCAGGAAGTGGATGGTAAATGTTGTCAATACAGCTGGTGATGATGGTGGTGGTCGTTTGTGGGATGGTATCAGATGTGGTGGTGGTAGTGTCGTATTGGTAATGATGGTGGTAGTAATGCAGTGGTGCTAGTGGTGGTGGTAAATTGTAGGGTTATATTAGTTTTGGTGGTGGTAATGTTGTTACTGGTAATGACGATGGTGGTGCCGTGGTGGTGGTGGTTGTGGTTGTGCAATGAAAACGGTAGTGGTGGTGATGGTGGTGGTATAGTAGTGGTTCTGGGATGGTACTAATCTTGGTGGTGATAGTGGTGGTGCTTGTGGTTGTTGGATGATAACAGTAGTGGTAGTGATGGTATGGTAATGGTAGTGGGATGGTATTAGTTTTAGTGGCGATAGTGGTGGTGGATGTGGGATGTTAAAACTTGTATTTGTGGTTATGGTTGTGGGAGGACTATGCAGTAGTGGTAGAGTTGGTGGTGGGGTGGTGATGTCAGCTATGGTAGTTACTGGTATGAAAGTAGTCTGGTAGTAATGGCTGCCCTTGTGGTAGGAATGCGATTGTGTTGGTTGCAGTCGTGTTGGTTGTGGGATAAGTGTAATGGTGGTGTTGTTGGTGGTGGTGGTAGCAATATTGGTTATGGCTTTGCTACTGTTGGGGGGATGATGTTGTTGTTGTTGTTGGTTTTTGAATAGTAGTAGTAGTAGTAGTAGTAGTGGTGGTGGTGGTGGTAGGAACGTCGGTGTTGGTAGTGGTATTCGGACAGTACTAGTAGACGTGGTAGTGGTGCTGGCATTTGTATGGTAGTAGTAGCAGCAGTAGTAGGAAATGTGATGGTGGAGACGGTATTTGTGGTGGGGGTGTGGGTGTTGATTGTGATGGTGGTATCTGGATCGTAGTGGTATAATAGTAGTAGTCGTGGTGGTGGCAGGGGTAGTGGTAGTGGTAGTAGTGATGGTAGTTGTGGGACGATAATAATCCTGATGATGGAGGAGTCAGTGTGGTTTTTAGTGCCTATTTTTATTTTTTTTTTAATATCTGACTTGTAGTGATGCTGGAGTACGTAGTGAAGTAATTACATGTTCATATTTTTTCCCTCAATGTAAAAACTTGCTCAGAAGCTTGTCTCTTGCACTACGCTGTCAATTTCTCGTTTTCATTATTATTATTATTATTATTATTATTATTATTATTATTACTATTATGTGGTAGGTGGGGGCGCTCACCATCCACTTACTCGATGTAGTGCTGTTTTGGATGTCTGCCCTTTCCTATCCTTTCTCTTCTGTCTTTCTTTTCTTCTTTCTTTCCTTTTTTTCTGCCTACAGGTGTCTTTACACTCCCTCTTCTGTCTTTCTTTCCTTTATTCGTTCCTTGTCCTTCTGCCTGTGGGTGACTCTACACCGAGTGACAAGCCAAATGGTTTCCTGTACACCAGGAAACCATTTACTACGAAGGATGGTAACCATATAATCTAATGGCACCTGGTGGTTTAGTGGGTAATTAAGTTCCTCCAACTGGACTGAGTCCGTGTAGGTTTATATCCAAAGGGTGGTTGGGGTGTATTGCTCACGTAATGCCACTCTGGGATGAGTGAGGCTGGTGATTCTCATCTTAAATGTCAGGACCAACTTGCCTAGCCCGGGATTCCTACGCTCCTTAAGGGGTGGCATAGGATTGGATGATGGATGGGTGGATGGATTATTATTATTATTATTATTATTATTATTATTATTATTATTATTATTATTATCATTATTATTATTATCATCATTACTACTACTACTACTACAATTATTATTATTATTATTATTATTATTATTATTATTATTATTATTATTATTATCATTATTATCATCATTATCATAATTATACAACGTCTGCGGAGAACCTGTTGTACCAGAGAGGCCAAGAATAACCTCGCTTCACCTCAGCCAAGCGAAAGACCTTCCTTATTCTGAGTAAAAAATCCACTGCTGATGGCGAAAGTAAGACATCTTTTCAACAGGTTTTAAGCGAAGTCTGATGACCACCTCCATTACGATTAAGCCTTGCGTGTTGAAGCTATTGGTTGGCCAAGGTTCAATTACCCCACACACCCCTCTCACCCTTCGCCCACCTCTCTCTCTGTCTCTGTCTGTGTCTGTCTGTCTGTCTGTCTGTCTGTCTCTCTCTCTCTCTCTCTCTCTCTCTCTCTCTCTCTCTCTCTCTCTCTCTCTCTCACACACACACACACACACACACACACACACACACACACAGTGTTTCATCTATTTATTCTACTTTACACACCTCTATCCTCCCATACCCACCCACCCATACACACACACACACACACACACACACACACAGAAAACAAGAACCTTTTTTCACGTTAATTACGAGTAATTTGCCGAGAATCTTTTTACTTTCAGTTTAATCAGGCCCATATTCTCGTTAAGTAAGGAGGCTCTCCAGCACTTCCTCCTTAGCGATTTAATTTTCGGGATATAGTTGGTTAAGATCCTGCCGTGCGTTATTTATAGAGAGTATGGAGATATTTGAAGGATTTATATAACACAGAATAGGGTAGTATCCATCCATCCATCATCCAATCCTATGTCGCCCCATGAGGAGCGTAGGAACCCGGGGCTAGGCAAGTTGGTCCTGACATTTAAGATGAGAGTGACCAGCCTCACTCATCCCTGAGTGACATTTACGTGAGCAATAAACCCCAACCACCGCTTGGATATAAACCTACACAGGCTCAATCCAACTGGAGTGCTTTAATTACCCACTAAACCACCAGGCGCAATAATTTGGTTATATGGTTAACACCCAGCGTAGTAAATAGTTTCCTGGTGTACAGGAACCATTTGGTTTGTCACTCAGCGTAGAGTCACCCCCAGGCAGAAGGAAGAGGAAAGAATGAAGGAAAGAAAAACAGAAGAGGGAGTGTAAGTAGCCCGTAGGGAGAAGAAAGAAGAAAGAAAGAAGGAAAGAAAGACAGAAGAGGAAGGATAGAAGAGAGGAAAGGGCAGACACCCAAAGCAGCACTACGAATACATGGAGTCAGTGGATGGTGAGCGCCCTCACCTACCACCTGTGTAATAAACAAAATACATCGCTTAGGAAAAAGTATTAGGGAGGGGAATAAGGGCCCCAAAGTTAATTCATTGGACAAGAGAAAAATATACATCCTGACCACGATGGATAAAAGCTGTGGCGGCAATTAAGGGTATTTACAGATGAGCTATGAAGTGGATGCTATCACTGAAGGATCTAATCTACCAGGCAAGTATGGAGAAGAGAACCTACCATCACTGGCTACGGGGAGATATGATAAAGACTCAAAATCGTGAACGGTGAATCTGATTACACACACACACACACACACACACACACACACACACACACACACACACACACACACACACACGCACAAATCTTCGTCTATCCACCCAACCTCTTTCACTCTCACCCTTCCCCCGTCTTTCCTCTCTCTCTCTCTCTCTCTCTCTCTCTCTCTCTCTCTCTCTCACACACACACACACACACACACACACACACACACACACACACACACATGCACACACACACACACACACACACACAATCCCACTGGACAACACATCGACATGAAAAGATGATACACGAGTACAAAGAAAGGTGAAGGATGAGTAAAAGAAAAAATACTATCTACAGTAGGGTTGAGAATAGTTTGAATGACCTTCCAGTTGAAATTAAGAATGCAATAGCTATGATGGACTTATAAAGAAAATTAGAGTATGGAAAGAACAGGGAAAAAAGAAATACACCTTTAAAGAACGAATGCCAATATTACCAAGACCAGACGACCGTGAGATATAGTGAGAAAGATAGAGAGCTGGAGTCAAGCTCATAAAAGCTCTCGTCCAGGTGGCGTCTGTGAGTGTCTGTGAGTGATATCATTGCTTTTTTTCTCTCTCTCCCGTACTATCTGTTTTAGGTATCAAATCTCAGACTTTATTTAAGGTAAGAGCATGAAAATAAAAATAGTCATCTAAAGTTTTTCCCTGCTAAGGATGAGGTTCGCAAGATCCAGAAAAAGAAAGAGAAGTGCAAGAGCGATCAATGGCATGCCCAGTGAAATGACCAACACATGCATTTGAAAATCCTTCTCTTCTCACACACCCTGGCTAAAGCTCACATCTGCACATTCTTGTTTACAGAAGTGCCTCACATACCCCTAAAAAATGCTCTGATTTATCACTGAGTGCTCTCGCTTTGCTCTGATGTACCGCATGACTCCGCGTTCTCAACACATAATCCCCCACCTCGATCTAAGATGATGGAGGGCTATGACGAGACGAAGTATTTTTGACAGGGGAGACGGAAGTGGAGGTAAACAAGGGGCGGGGAATAGTTTACATAGGAGGGCGGGTGGACGGGGATATTAGTGAAGGATGATGAAGACAGGAAGTAAGAAGTTCAGGTTTCCTTCACCACCCCTACCATGCCATTTTATTTCTACGTATTCACTTGTGTGTTTTTGTACGATCTTTGTCGATATCAGAAAGACAAGAATATAATACTGAAAAGGAACAGTCAGGTGTGATACGGTAGATAAATTTCTAAGGAAGTAGCTCTAAAATGCCTCATATGATCATGGGTATTCGGTCTATGGTTCTTAGAAGGGAATTCCCGTTAACTTGGCAGGCTCTGTAAAACATTTTCCCAGCCACTTAACTTCATATTTTGGGAGACTCTATACAGCCTCTTCCCTACCATTTAGCTTCACATTTTGGGAGGCTCTATAGAACTCTTCCTTACCACCGATCTTCATAGTTTCCCCTGTCTTATTTATGCGACCTTTTTTGATATCACAGAGTCTTTACGAGTATAACATAAAGGAGAATATCGACCCACCAAAGGAAGAAATAAAAAGGTAAGGACGGGCTGTTCTGAAGTTTTCTTAGCTAACGGAAGACAAAATCCAAAGTTCATAGACCCGTATTTCCTTCGGTTTAGGAGGCTTTCTAACACCCCTTTCTTTGTGTATTAATTTGTATTTTACGTTATAGTATTCCTTTGTGTAATTTCGACCGCATCTTCAATATATATATATATATATATATATATATATATATATATATATATATATATATATATATATATATATATATATATATATATATATAAGGTATCGCGTAGGAGGGGTCTGATAACTTTTTAAATTATCAATATATCTCACGATGTTCCGAAGTTATTACTATTCTCTCATCTAAATGTGCGTATAATAACAGCAGTGATAATGGAATGTCAAGCAAGAGATATATACGGCAACCTCATGAAACCACATTCATTAAAAAGGAGTGAAATTATCTGGATTTTGCAATAATCATCTGTGGTGTCAGATTGTATCGCGTGGTGGGCACCGATACTTTTCTTTTTACTGATTGTACATATAGTTTCCATGAATATCATGCTCACAGGATATTTAGCAAGAACACGGTCTTTACATATGAAGAAAACTTGGGGGAGCAAGTATAAAGAGAGTATTATTAGATGGAGAGAAGGGAAGAGGGAGCTAGGATAAGATTTTAGAGAGGGGAGGGGAGGGGGAATTACACAAGGGAGGGTAAAGGCTTATAAATACAGGAGGGGGAAGGGGATTTTTGTACGTACTGGGGCTGGGGAGGAAAATTGAAATGAGGGCAGGATATTCAGCAAAGAGGATATGGCTACGAGGGGCAGGAAGGGATGCTTTTATAACGGAGGAGAGGGGGATAGGGAAATGAGCAAAGGTTAGAAGAATAATTAAGGAGACTGGGAATAGAGTAAAGGTTAGATGAAGAATTAGAGGGTTAGGGATTAGAATAAGGGTTAGGTGAAGACTTAGAAGGTAGGGAATACAGTAAAGGTTAAATGAAGAATTAGGGGGATTAGGGAGATAAGGAATAAAGTGAAGGTTAGACAAGGAATTAAGGGGATAGGGTATAAAGTAAAGATTAGATGAAGAATTGGGGATTAATCTGCTCAGGACGTGGAAGTCTTTTTCATGTTCGCCCTACTACCAGACGATTTTTCTCAGCTTAGGATAACACACGCTATTACTATTATACTCTTTTTACTCCAGCTTGCCCTAAAATTTTTCTCTCTCCATCTTCAATGCCGAATTCTACTAATAGATTAACTAATAGATTAATATCAGAATAGGGCGCTAGTAGTGAAGAAGTGCCATGGAAAGTACGCAGAGCCACAATATAGCCTTATTCTGCCACTGAGCTACATGAAATAATCCCCATAGAAGTAAAAAAAAACTATGGACCAAGTTAAGGTAAAATGGCTATAGTAGTAGTAATTGTAGCTGTACCGTATAAAGTTAATCTGAAGTGTGACTGCAGTGAACAGCAGGCTTGTTTCCCTCTTGCTGCAGTCCACCATCCTCATTTTGGGGGATAGGGAGGTAGCTGAGGGACGTTTGTACAGCCTGGCAGTGAAGCTGTTCAGTTATATCGGTGCCACCACACGAAGGTGTCCCTCTCTAGCACAATCATACTGTTGAATGGGCTTTTCAAGAAAGTTCATCCTGAGCTGAGTAAAATTGTCGGGATCTAAAGAATATTAAAACAACGTCCCCCGGGTGATTGGTTTGAGAGGATGCATAAGGGACTGTGAACACGGGATGATGATGGGGGTGTAGGTGAATATTCAGGAAGAAGATTGGAAGCTATGGATAACAGAAGAATGGTTAATAGAGGGACTGTGAACAGGGCACAGACATATATTCGGAAAGACGGGCTGCAGTAGAGATGAAGCGGATGGTTAGAGAATGAGGGATAGGAGGATGGCGAACAGGACAAAGGTGAATATTTAGATGAGAGAGTAGCAAGACAAGAGGTTTACAGAACTATAAATAGAGGGAACGTGAGAAGGGTAAACGTCAGTTCAGAAAGAAGGCAGGAAGGTAGAGGCTACGGTAAGAATGGAGGGGATTTAGCAGAATGATAGAGATGAGAGTGGTGAAGTAAGCAATGATGAATATTCGGGGAGATGGGAAAATGGTCATGGTGATGATCATCATCAGGATCATAGCGGCGGTAACAGGATGAAAATGGCTGTAGTGTACATGAAAGGGATGATTTTTAGATCAGCTGATGGGGGAAAGAAAAGAGGGCAACACTAGAAAATAGACAGCTGAGTAAAAGATACTACTGCAAGGAGGAAAGGGATAGTTTGGAATGGTTAATAGGAGGATGGTGTATAAGGAGCATGAAGAATTAAAGGGGATCAAGTGGATGAATATTTTGAAGTAAGAGGAACTGAAGAAGGAGAGGTAATTTGGGGGAAAATAGTTTGGGGGTAAGAAGGGTTGCCTCTTAGTTGGTAGGAAATGTTGCAGAGGGAGGTGTAATTGAGGGATATTATAAGGGTAAGAGGGGTTGCAGAAGGAAAGGCAGTTAAGGAATACTTCTGAGGTAAGATGAGCTAAAGAAGGAGTGGCAATTAAGAAATATTTTCAAGGAAAGAGAGGTTGCAGAAAGGGAAGTAATTGACTGTGACTGGAGTGCACTGGTTTTTGCCGAATAAAGTCATCGGATGTTAGCTGGAATGGGATAGAATCTTTATCATTTTCCCTCAAAAAAACAATCGGAATAGTATCAAACCGTTTCCGTTTCAGTGAGTTTCACTTCGGTATGCAAAATACTCAGTCAGTGGGAAAAAAATACTTCACAGCCAAAAGGCTGGAGTTGTGGTGGGGCATTTAAACACACACACACACACACACCACCAAAACCACAACTACAACAATAACTCAAGTTCTCTACCCCTGTGCCTGCTCATCGCCTTCTCTCGAGGCCACAGACATCAATGAAACCGCAGTAACAATAAAAAAATTAAAAAAAAATGCAGACTAACTACCTACTCATACAGCAGGTAATGATTACGGAAGTCGGGTACACAGATCGTAATTACGGAAGTCAAGGTGCTGGAGAGGGACGCTGTCATGTGGTAGCACCGACATACCACATACGGCTCCACTGCCTGGCTATACAAACGTCCCTCAGGTCCCTACCTATCCCCCAACATAATGATGGTGGACTGCAGGAGAAAGGCAGCTTCCGCCTGTTGTTCACTGGGTTCACATTACTGACGAATCTACGGCTACAACAACAACAACAACAACAACAACGACAACGACGACGACGAAAACAATAACAACGACAACAACAACAACAACAACAACAACAACAACTACTACTACTACTACTACTACTAGCTTTTATATTTTATTTGGACATTTTTATTTTTTATTAGTGCTAGCTATTATATTTTATTTGGACATTTTATTTTTTTATTGGTACTAGCTTTTATATTTTATTTGGACATTTTATTTTTTATTGGTGCTAGCTTTTATATTTTATTTGGACATTTTATTTTGTATGGCTGCTGGCTTTCATATTTCACTTAGGACTTCTTTTTAATTGTATTAATGACAACTTTTATTATTTACCTTGGACATTTTTATATAATGGACTGATGCCATTAATTTTCTAATAGGATAATAATGTGTATGTGCACTATGATGTCCTCAGGTCTTTATCATTACTTTTAATGTGAATTTTTTATTTATATATAATTGTAAGGCATATCACCTACTATGTAGTGAGCATAAGTACAGTCTTTTATACATACAGTATATGTACTGCTGCTGCTGTTGTTGCTTATACGGTGCTGCAGCTGCTGCAGCTGCTGCCATTATGATGATGAAATGTATTAGTTGTCTTTTTTTTTTTATCGAGAGATATGAAATGAAGCCGAATGATTGATTAATTGACTACTACTACGACTACTACTATTACTACTACTACTACTCTACTACTACTATTACTACTACCATTACTGCTGCTACTACTGCTGCTGCTGCTGCTGCTGCTGCTGCTGCGGAAGTCTTAAGAGTTACAGAAGTCATGAGTATAAAAGTTTGGTCCAAAGGTCGCGGTTACAAAGGTCGGGGTGGGACAGGTTAAGTTGCGAGTAACGGCGAAGGGATCTATGTTCTGCTCATTCTTACTATACTGCTTTTATTTTAACTTGGCCTAAATTTTGCCTCCCTTCCTATTATGTGTTGAATTATAATAACAGTCTGACAATAAAATACGGTGCTAATCACGACGAAATGTAATGAAAAAGATGTTGAGTCGTAGTTGTCTTTTTCTGTTACTGACCTACGTGAAACAAGCTGCAAAAGGACACAAAAATGGGTCAAGTAAATGTAACACGGATATAGGTTTTAAACTGTCATATCTTCACTTTGAATGCTGAGCAGTGTTAAGAGATGAATACTAGAATATGATGCCAGTCAGAAAGGATATAGGGTCGTAGTATTATCATTGTCTGTCTCTGAGCTAAGGGAAACAGGTTGCAAAAGAACGACTATCTCCGCCAGGTTAGTGTGAATAAACTATTGAGAGGAGATAATCTCGTGGGAGGAGCAGAGGACCAGACCAGTTAATGCTATCGCAGCCATCACCTTCCCCCCGACCGACCACGGACTGACACTGAGGTGGTGAATACAATGTTATCGCCACCTGGGAGACGAATGGGAGAGGCAAGGAGCAAGGAAGGGAGGGACAGGGGAAGATGGGAGGAAAGGAAGAAGTGGGAGAGAGTGGGAGTGGAGGAAAGAAATGAAAGGAGTAAGACTCCCCAAACCATTCCTAAGTGTTGCCTGAAGATGTATAAATGTAAGTACTTAATGTCTCTACTTTCATTTCTCCTGTTTTTAAATGCATATACAGTGTATATATACAGTATATATAGATAGACAGATAGATAGATAGATACATAAGAGACGACAAAAAATAATAGCTAGAAGAGGAAGCAAGAAGAAAGTAACCCCTTCAGTACGATGACGTCTTTAAGGTGTTACTCTTGCTAAGTTAAGCCTAGTTTATACAGCTTAGGTCGGTTTGGAGAAGGAGGTAGAGCCCTTACTAACTCGGTCACTGCAGTATATAGGCTTTACAATATCCCATTCTGTAAGCTGGGTTAAATCGTCCGGAGGAAACATGAGCTAAATAAATGCTAGAACAAGTACCCAGTGAGTGCAGTACCCACACCCACCAATTAGTCTAAGGACCGAACACCACTTACTCTATAACTTCGACCGATAAAGTCGATTACTTCATTCTTGAGTGAATTTTAACTCCACTCTTGCGTGATTCTTAACCATTCCACCAGGCCTGGTCGAAATTGGATCACAATTGTTTGGACCTGCCCTATGAGCATGATATTTGATCTTTACCATTGGCCATGACATTTGACTAAACTCTCCCTCAAGTTTGGTCAAAGGTAGATCAAATTTGTTACCCGTCTCGGCCCCGGAGGGCCTCGGGGACGGGTATTGTTTTCAGTTTTCACTAGGTTTGTCTGCCTGTTTGTTTATTTGTTTGTTTGTTCATTTGTCGTCTGTCAACAACTTTACGCGAATACTACTGGTGCCAATTTGACTAAAATTACAGGGATGATGAGCTATGACCTTCTGATCACTTGATTAATCTTGGGTCACATTGCGCCAAGGCCTAGGCTGTAGGGCCAAAAAGTGTTAAAAAAAAAAAAAATGGGGACAGGTAAAAATCGTTTTATCGCTATAACTGCTTTCAAATTCGTCATATCGACATGAAACCAAAACCTAAAGGTGCATCTTTCAAATCTGCATCCTATAACATGCCTCATTACATCAGGGGGGTCCCCCCCCCCAGTTAGAGGTAGGGGGTCAATGTCAGGTGGGTCGGTCCTAAAATTTCAAATGGACATAAAATCGCCAATTTTCACCCGATATACACCAAATTTGATATGTGACATCTCTGACTAGATATCCTGTTGTGCTTATACGTCAGAACTAAAGTGACTGCCGGGGAAGGGTTTGCCGTGCCTTGGCACTGCTTCATGTTTTAGTGTTTTGTTCACACTTAGACACATAGGCATAGGAGTAAGGAGTGAGAAAAGTAGTGACTGAGGCAAACAGAGAGGTAATGAGGCAAAGAATGAAGGAAGTACGTAATGAAGGAAAGGGAGGATGAAAAAAGGGGAGGGTGAGGGGCAATGAGAATGAAAATGTTGATTGAAAGAATTAGCAAACTCTGACTGAAAAGAAAAAAGAAAAGAAAAAGAAACAAGAGCGGAGAGTTGAAGAAGTACAAAATCATGAATGTCAGAATGAAGGAAACGGTACAATGGAAGCAAAGCCCAAAGGATGTAACAAAGGAAGGAAGCAAAGAATGGGAGGAGAAGAAAGCAAAGAGTGATGGAAATACAGAAAAGGAAGGAGAGAGTAAAAAAGAAGGAGAAAAGGATCAGACAAAGAAGTACTGACTGAAGGATGGAAATAGTGAAGGATGTTGGGACAGGAAATAAAGTATACAGGTTACAAAGTGTAGGTGACTATGAGTGAGTAAATTAGGGAATAAAGAATATATATAGTGGGGTAAAAAGAGAGAGAGAGCAAGAAGCAAGGAATGAGGGATTTTGTGTGAAGGAAGTAGGAAGTGAAGTAAGTAAGGAATGAAGGACATAAAGTGAATGATGCAGATAGCAACGGAATTAAGAAATGAATTATATAAAGTGAAGGAAGCAAGGGATGAAGCATTTAATATGAAGGAAGTAGGCAGTGAAGGAAGTAAGGAATGAAGGATATAAGATGAAGGAAGGAGAAGATGAAGGCAGAATGGAATGAAGGATATAAAGTGAAGAAATCAGAGGACGAAGAAAGTAAAGAATGAAGGATATAAAGCGAAGGAGGCAGAAAGTGAAAGAAGCAAGGAAGAAGGCGTATACAGTGAAGGAAGCAGACAGTGAAGGAAGCGAGGGATGCTGGAAATAAAGGAAGTAGAAAGCATATGAAGGAAGCAAGGCAAAAGAGGCGAGTCAACTGCAAACAAGTACTATATTTACAAACCTTCTTGAGGCCAGGCTTTGTATCTGTTGGTACGTTTAAAATATTTTCTGTTCATCCATACAATAAACAAATCCTTTAAGATCAAATTAGAATGAAAAGAAGCAAATCGGAGTGAAAATAAAAGGCAGTATATAAGGAAAAACACAATTGCCAAACACAGAAACCAACTGCATGGTGGCTTGTATATCCTGTCAGTTGGTTAAGATCTTTAGTAAATGTGAACACAGGTGAGCTATACTAAGACCTGGTGAACACATTTGACACACAGGCCACTCTCTACCTCTGCCACCCCCTGCCATCATTCAACCATCTGTGTGTCATCTTTCTTTCACACTGCCATATGTATGCAGTCTCCCTTTCACTCTGCCATCTGTGTGCCATCGTTCCATCACCCTGCCATCTGTGTGCCATCTCTCCTGCACTCTGCCATCTGTTTGCCATCTCTCCTTCACTCTGCCATATGTGTGCCATCTTTCTTTCACCCTGCCATCTGTGTGTCATCTTTTCTTCACTCTACCAACCGTGTGCCATCTTTCTTTCGCTCAGACAACAATGTGCCACCATTCTTTCACTCTGCCATCTGTGTGCCATCTTTCTTTCACTCTGCCATCTGTGTGCCATCTTTCTTTCATTCTGCCATCTGTGTTCCATCTTTCTTTCACTTTGCCATTTGTGTGCCATCTTTTCTTCACTCTGCCATCTGTATGCCATCTCTCTCACTCTGACATCAGTGTGCCATCTTTCTTTCACTCTGCCATCTGTGTACCACCTTTCCTCTGCCATCTGTGTGCCATTCTTCTTTCGCTCTGCCAACTAAGTGCCATCTTTCCTTTACTCTTCCATTTGTGTGCCATCATTCATTCACTTCACCATCTGTCTCCCATCTTTCTTTCACTCTGCCATTTGTGTGCCATCTTTCTTTCACTCTGCCATCTTCGTGCCATCTTTCCTCCACTCTGCTACCCATACACCACTCCAGCATCTCACTGTCAATCTGCAAGACCTCACTCTCAGCTGAATAAAGTGGCCTGACATCGGCTAGAAAATAATACTAGAGTTGTTACCACCACAGAAGAGTAAATAAAGTCAGGATTAACACTCTAGGACTCTTACTCTCCCTCTTAGTCGAATTTAATCGTCTGGTGTTAGCTGGTATGCAGTCGAAGAGTCGCTCCCATAATGAGAAGGTTAATGATGACAATGTTTTCCCTCCATTCACGAGACTCATCCAGAATCAGACCAACTCACCCGGTAGGAGCCACTGAACTACTAATGTTGGTGCGACTGCGAAAGAGTTAATCTGTCACCCTACTATGTTTGCTCTGTGTTACCCTGATCGTCTGTCCCTTGCTTTTTCATTACTCCTATTTTCATCAGACAATTTTATTCAACTTACGAAAGAGTATTCGTAGGGAAAAGGCTACAACAGTCTCGAACACACTAACCTTTTCTGTACGATAATATCTTTTTATTTCTGCCTTCTTACCGCCATAAGCTCTTATATACCTTAGGAGACACCCATCGTACAGGTGAGATAATTATCTCGCCCTCCGGCAGTATGTAACCTACTATTATTAAGTGCCACGATGTATCTTTATTAATTTATTTAGTTAGTTTTCAGGTTATATTTGCTACTATTGGACGTATGCATTCAGCTTAAGACCATTGGTACTTGAAAGGTTAGTGAAGGCAATATCTAGCTCCTCCAAGTTGACGAGCCCCTCATAATTTGAATTAGTCTGAAAATAGCAAGAACACCCAGAGACGTTATCGTAATGAAGGGGTTGATTCCTTGTTTATTAATCTGTCAGTCTGCCACATTAACTCCATCTTACCTTGTCCTCCTGTCAAGTTTGAAATTACTCTGCATTGTTTTTATTCTGAGCAGCAAGTTTTCCCTATTAGCTCCACTGGAACTCTGTCTGCTTGTCTGCATCCCTATTGTTCTGCCACTTAACCTGCTCAGTCCAATGTCGTATATATGTATATATATATATATATATATATATATATATATATTCTCAAGGGGGTTTGATTTACATTAGGATAGACTTTTCCATTTAGTGAGGTTAGATATAACCTTCATTAACCTCTCTTCAAGCTGGCTCTCCTTAACTGAATATAATTATATGGGTGCACCAGTAATAAACGACTAAGATGTTACCTATCATCATCATCCGTCTTGGCTTTTGTTTCATTATTTTTCTGTCTTTGTTCCTCTCTGCCTTTCGTCTTGCCTACCTACTTCCCTATCTTTCTCTCTCTCCCTACCTACTTACCTCCCTGCATTCCTCTTTCCTTACCTACCACCCTCCCTGGCTACCGCGCCCCCTGCTGCCACCCTTCCTGCCCACCAGCGTCCCTGCCGACCACCCTCTCTGCCTACTACCCTCGCTGCCTACCAACCACCCTGATTACCACCTTCCCTGATTACTATCCCTCCTGCTTACCATACTCCCTACTGGCTACCCTCCTTGCCTGCCACAGTCCCTGTCTACCACCCTTTCAACCACCCTCTTTGTTCATCAATTCCCCCCCCCCCCCGCCTGATGATAGTGGCGAGTGAACGAACTACTAACCGCTTCAACCCGAGGACTTCTTTCATATTTTTGCAGCCACCAGACGATATTAATTAGCCTTGGAGAGACTTGTGGGACAATAAGAGAGATAGAGACTTAGACTTAAATATACAGTATACTTAGATATAGCCTTAGCTACAGACTTAGATGTAAGCTTAGATATAGCCTTAGACACAGATACAGATTTAGGTACGGACTTAGACACAGATTTAGATACAGACTTAGATATAGACTTAGACAGAGACTTAGATACAGACTTATAGATTTTGTTCATTTCTTTGCTGATGAAGGTCTGTCCTGAAGTGAATAAAAACTTTGACAGGTGGCATGAACATTATGAAACTATGTATCATTGGACTAAAGTGATTTACATGAGCACGGCAACCTAAGTAAACACCATCCCACCTCAATCTGATTTAAGCTATAGGCGATTCTTGGAAATGTGATGCAGTAAACTCAGTTGTTAAGCCGACCCCCATATAACTAAGTCTGAACATAGCAAATGAAATAAAGGCAGTAGCGAGCCGAATGTTAAGCGCCCGCCAGAATATGCTGTCGGCCAAGCTCAAGACTTTGGCCATATCTTGATACCCTGAAGGTTTCATGATGATAGCTCCAGCTTTCATGAAATATAATGGAACTAAAGACGCCCGATAAAAATTAGATGACATTTGGCAGCCATTTTGGTGACCTTGACCTTGATCCTCAATGCCCATTTTCGAACTCGTCTAAGATTCTGGCCATATATTGATACCCTGAAGTTTTCATGTTGATAGCTCAAGCCGTTCATGAGATATACGAGAAAACACACACACACACACACACACACACACACACACACACACACACACACACACACATAGAGGCAGGCAAAACATAATCGCTCCGCCTTGTAAAAGCGGGCGATAATAAGATTAACCCCCAATATTAAGGTTTTACGAGTACATGTCCCGCAAATTTAGTCTGTCTTTTCTATTCTCTCTCTCTCTCTCTCTCTCTCTCTCTCTCTCTCTCTCTCTCTCTCTCTCTCTCTCTCTCTCTCCATTATCCCTTGACGTCACCATCCAGCTAATGAGATGTACCGGTATGTGCGTTACCAGTTCTGGAGCACCTGGAAAAACTAGTATCAGGTAGTTACTTTTGCAAGGTACAGCATTAAGTAATTAGTTAAGCATTTTACGGTCACTCTTCTATTCTGTCTGTCTGTCTGTCTCCCTGTCTCTCTGTCTGTCTCTGTCTGTCTGTCTGTCTGTCTGTCTGTCTCTCTCTCTCTCTCTCTCTCTCTTACAGTTTTTACGTCATGAAACAATTATACTCAGTGGACTTTAACTTGGCCTAAAATTGCCATCTCTTGTTCACGATGTAGAGCTATACCGAGAGATTTGCACTGAAGAAGGTGATAGTAGTAGTAGTAGTAGTAGTAGTAATGTAGTAGTTGCAACCCAAGCCTCATTTGAAACATGGACGTGGGAGTTTGGAAAAATATAATTAAATAAAATGAAGAATTCGACTAACGCTTATTTGCTTGCGTGTGCACATGAGAGAGAGAGAGAGGGGGGGGGGGTAAGGGGGGCTAAGTCCGTAAAATAACGCTGGAGTGGTGCCTGTATATACTGTAATAACAATAACATTTTCTTTAATCTAATGGTGAACTTTGGCATTACATGAAAACCCACGTTATTGTCTAGGGCCTTTTTTTTTTTTTTCCTGATACTTCTGCCTACATACGATTTTTTTTTTTTTTTTCACATCAACTGAAAATCTTCCATCTCGGGGGAATCACAGCCCAAACAACAATAACTCATAACCTGTTCGTTGCATTTCGTCAACGGATCACGGTCGCCTGGATGCAAAGGAAATATCATTACAGATGTTATCGGATTCAAAGATTTGGTATCTAAATTATGGTTGTGTTTTGTCGTTATATTTTGTTGCTTGCTTTGAGGCCTGGTATAGTGTGAAGTGAACCACAGTAGCCTGACAATAGTGTGTGAGCTTCCATTTTCATCTGTCCTGAATCTAGCGTTAAAACCCGAATCGTGGCACGCATTAAATTTAAAGTAGGTGGTAGTTCAATGTTTTCCTAACTCAGCATCAAATTTATGTTTATCCCCTGTCGATTCACGCCATATACATATATATATATATATATATATATATATATATATATATATATATATATATATATATATATATATATATATATATATATATATATATATATATCGGCCACAAGAACATCCCATCCATCATAACAACACAAAGCCCACTCCTACATCATGTTTCAACTTTTTTGGCTTTTTTTCTCTCGAGACCTATCATGGAAAGGTCATACTACAGTACTTCCCTCTAATAATTCGCATCCCAGAGACTGGTGTGCTGAAGCAATGCTGCATTTCCTTAACACTGCCAGCTGGTAACTTGGTACGGGGGCATATTCCCCTCTGTGTGGAGTACAGTTCATCTCTCTCACCCTAATTTACGTATGTGTATCAACAATTATTTCCCAGCTCACTGCCCTACTTCTCCTACCCGCCGTTTGTTCTCATCCTCAGATTCTCCCTTCCCACCACTAATGAGTCCCACCCCTTCCTCGTTACTTCTCTGCTAACTGTTCTGCCCTCACTTACTTTATTTTCCCCTTCCTTGATCATTCTAATTATAACTGCCTCTCTCCCCTTCCATCGTTATCTTTTCCTGTGTTTCTCTCTCTCTCTCTCTCTCTCTCTCTCTCTCTCTCTCTCTCTCTCTCTCTCTCTCTCTCTCTCTCTCTCTCTCTCTCTCTCTCTCTCTTTTCTCTCTCTCATTTTTCCCCCCTTTCCCTTTCCTTCCAGTCCTTTGTTCCCACTCATTATTGTCTTTATCAGTCATTCCTTTCCCTCTCCTATTTATTCCCCACATATGTTACCATCCACATTTCTCACCCTCATTTGTTCCTTTATTCCCTTTTCTTCTTTATCTTTGTTTCTTCCTTTATTTTTCTTTCCTCTTCATCTTCCTTTTCTTCCCTTCAGTACCTCTTTATCTCCCTTCTCGTCTTAAACAGGGCCAGCTTTTCGTCCTTAAGCCTGTCTCACGAAGCTCAGTGGCAGATTAAGACAATGCTCCGGCTCTACATCCTTTCCACAACACTGTTTCGTGACTAGAAAGACATTTTAGTGTTGAGGTATTGTTAATGATGATAATTAAAGACGGAAAGACATCAGTTTTAGCCAAAATTGAAAGCGATACAATATTAACAAAGTGAAACAGACCGGACACCGAAACACACAAATGAACAGAGGGAAAGGTTGCTGATCCAAACCTCTCTTAAAGGCGGTGAAGCTGCTGGATTATCTTGCAGTCAGAAAGTTTATTTATTATCACAATTTCCCAACTTCACTGAAGGCCCGCCTCCTGAGAGAGAAGTTTTATCTGAGTTCAAAGTCGGAAATCGAACTGCGAGAGCAGCAGCAGCAGTAGTAGTAGTAGTAGTAGTAGTAGTTGTTGTTGTTGTTGTTGCTGTTGTAGCTATTGTAGTAGTAGTTGTAGTAGCAGTAGTAGTTGGAGGAGGAGGAAGAGTGGGAGTAATAGCAGTAGTAGTCATAGTAGCAGGAAAAATGGCAGTAGCAGCAGCAGTATCTCCAGGTTCATCTAAAATGTGGCCTCGATTGACTGCAGGCTGAAGTTGCGCTCAAGCTGCAGTTCAACCACAAAACCTCAGAATCTACCACACACACACACACACACACACACACACACACACACACACACACACACCGCTTCCACTAACCCAATACCATTTGCCCTTACCACAACCACCACTTACGTAACACCAATAAAATACTTCACCACTCTAATTAACCACACACAGGCATCATCATCACCACAAACCTGCCATTACCACGCCTACCACCATCACAAACCACTGCCCTTACTACAGACAAACACATTACCACAACCACTACCTTACCACTAGCAGTACCACCACCACAAACCCAACTGCAGTCACACCCATTTCCATTACCACTAACCCAACTACCACAACTACCACACACCGAAATACAGTCACATACTCATATATCACCGCCACTACCACCAACCTAACACTGCCACCATCACTACCACTACCCAAAATACAGTTCCATATATCACCACCACCATCACCACCATCACCACCATCACCTCCCTCACTAAGCCGAAAATGGTCTAGATGGACAGGACGGTGGGACAAAGCATGTGTGATGGAGCTTATGTCCTTCTGGGGTGCTTTGTCAATTTGTGTTCAGATTGCTCAAGCGTGGGAATATCCACTTGAACACATTGTGTGTGTGTGTGTGTGTGTGTGTGTGTGTGTGTGTGTGTGTGTGTGTGTGTGTGTGTGTGTGTGTGTGTGTGTGTGTGTGTGTGTAGAGAGAGAGAGAGAGAGAGAGAGAGAGAGAGAGAGAGAGAGAGAGAGAGAGAGAGAGGAATGAGAGGGGAGAGAGGGAAAGAAGAGCGAAAGAGAAAAGAAACACAAAGAAAATGATTGAGGGAGGAGTGAGAGTGGGGAGATAGTGTAAGAGGGAAAGTTGAAGAAAGGAGCACAGGGGGAGAGAGAGAGAGAGAGAGAGAGAGAGAGAGAGAGAGAGAGAGGCTGCCTCAGGGTGGGAGGGACGAAGGAAGAAAATTACATAGAGAGCTGAATAGGATGGGAATCTGTGTGGGAGAAGCGGGAAGTAACAGATGGGGCTGATAGATAAATAATGGATAGATTTATTTCGGTGAGGAAGGATGGGTGATAGACCGAGAAAGAAGGGTACTAGAAAGACAGGCAGACAAAGATAGACAGGATTGGATAAAGAAGGTGGGAAATACATACACTGGATGTTATAGGAAGAGTGCTCGATAGAATGATTAAGGTGGATGAAAGGTAGATGGATAGATAGTATGGAGAGGGTGCTTGACAGAAAATACTAGAAGGGTGCTAAATACATAGATACGATGGGGTAAAAAGGGTGCTTCGTAGCTACGCGAGAGAGTGTGATAGAAAGATAAATAGATAGGAACATTTGAGGAGAGAGCCTGATAGACAGAAATGGTAGGAGTCTAGTAGATTCATTAGACAGGAGTAGAGTGCGAGGCAAAATGCTATAGGGAATGGGAAAGGTGCCCTGATACACTAGGGTAAAGTGAGTTGGTCCCTCTCGTTCTCTCTATCTCTCTGTGTATGTGAGAGAGAGAGAGAGAGAGAGAGAGAGAGAGAGAGAGAGAGAGAGAGAGAGTTGCAACTGAAAAGAAATAGTAAAAATGCGGTACGAGAGGGGGTGAGAGTGAAGAATAAGAAAGCAAAGTAGCTGGGAGGAAAAAGAAATAATGAGATGTCGAGTAGTAGGCGGGGAGGAAAGTAAACGGGAAGAAAGAATTTACAGAAAAAAAAAAAAAATGGAGAGAAGAACACACAAACTAAGAGAAGAGGTAATTGGGAAGAGACTATGTGAAGACAGAAATCGTAATTAAGTTGGAAAGAAAGATCAGAAAAAAAAAAAGAAAAACTCAGTAAGAGGAAATGTAGGGCAGGAGATGGCGGCGATGGAAAAGATGGAAAAAATATGAGCACAAAAAAAGCGAGGTTGAGAAATTAGTTGAGGGCTGGAGAGAGAAGTGGAAGGATAAATGGAGGCAAAAGAAGAGGTTAAATGAAAAGAAAAGAAAGAATAAAATGTAGGAAGACCAAAAAAAGAAGGAGGAGAGGTAAAAAATTAAGTGGAGAGATGTCCGCGGAGGTGGATCGTAGGTGGAGAGATGGAGTTAAAAGCTAAGGTGGATGGAGAAAGCAAAAAGATGAGAGAAAGATTGTTTGAGCACAAGAGATAATAAAATGGGAGGCAGAGGTGAGGGAGCACACCATGAGGATGCTCATAGAAGAAGATAGGGGTGATCAAGAAGGGAATTGATCTAAGGAATTGGGAATAAAAGAAGGGACGAGGATATAGACAGGAGAGGCACAAAAAGGACGGGGACATGAAGAGTAGATGCAATAAGAAGGAAGGAATACAGTGAAGCTGGGAGGATTTAAAAGGGAAGGAAACACAAGTATGGGACGTAGAGGTAGAGACGGAACGGGGCACACAAGTAAGGGGAGGAGGGTTCACTGAAAGAAGGATGACAAAGAAGGTAAAGAACATAGGAGGTACATAGAAGGAAAAAGAAAAGAGGGCCCATAAAAAAGGGAGGTTTGCATAGAAAAAGGAATAGGGGCATAAAAGAAAGGCGGGGAAGAGGACATAGAAGAAGGAAAGGTTGGACATAGAAGAAAGGCAAGGGAGAGATATGAGGCGTGGCGGAAAAGTTATAATTATGGTCTCACTAATTTGTCAAGTGTGAGCAATAATTTGCACTGGTGCATCTTGGACAGTCAGAGTCAAAATCTGTTCCGGTGAACCTGCGATGGAAGAAGTACAGTCGGAGTCAGAAGCCAAGTTGAAGAGTCAGTGATGAAGGATGCTGCGTACCTCCATTACCTGCGACTTATGACATGTTTTTTTTTTTTTTTGCTTTGACAGTACCTCCATCTGTCACAACCACTGGCCTCAGTGGCACCTCCATTTGACAACCATCTGGTTACCAAATACCCTTGGAAAACATATCATCCGCCAGTAGGCTACACAGCAGTAAATCAAGTGTAAAGTTATGTGACCCACTCCTCTATGATTCTTTCAGAGCAGTATGCAAGCATGAGATATTTCTTCTAGACTGGTAAGACCGCAACGGAATTTCACAGTATTGTTTTGAAAATCAAGAGTATTTGGATGTGAAGCACTCAAAATGGCTACTATTTTTAGAGTGTTCGCCAGTTTCCAGACTCATTTGAGTCACGAAAATACAAGGCAAGAGCCACTGCTCATCAGCATCTAAAAGTAAAGACAACATTGCTCAAATCAAGGATCATGCATACCTAGCAATTTCCGACCGAGAAAAAATTCATTAGTCATACAACCACCCCTTTCACCTGACTTCATCAACACAATGAAACTTTTGGTTATTGTCCAAATTGAAACATGAAAAAACAGAATATTGTATTGACATGACTGAAGACAAGCGTCCTACAGAACATCCAGAAAGTTGAGTTCGAACATTGCTTCCATCAGTGCCTCCTGTGGAGGCAGGAGGTAAGTACTTTGAAAGGATAATTAAAGCATGTGTCAAGTGTTTAATAAACTGAATTTGTTAACCATAACTGGAAGGTGGAATATAAAAGGGAGAAGTGGACGGGAGGAACATTAAAGAAGCGAGAGGTGGACGATGAAAGGTGAACGATGAAAAGGACTAGGGAGGGAGGTGGGACAGAAAAAGTGAGGGACGAGAAGGAGAGGCAGAACAACAGAGATATGAGGAACAGAAGAAAGGGGGGGAGGCTACAGGGGTAGGAACGTAGAAGTAGGTGGGAGGAGAGACATAGAAGGCGGGGATGGGTGATTACATAGCCGGAGGGGAAGGTGGGCGGGGAGAGAGCTGAGTGACAGACGAGTGAGGAGAGAATGACACAGGGTGAAATTTATGGTTAGAAAATTGGAGGAAGAGGTGGGCGGGGAAGGAGCCTCAGTAGTTACGCTCTAATATATACAGTCTGGGTTGGGTTACACCAGTTGTCGCTAAGTTAGGTTATGGTTCTAGCCTGACCAACAATACCCATCTGATACTGAATGGTGAATAGTAACAACAGATGAACACTAGATATGGTGCTGGTCACGAAGAAGTGCTAAGGAAGGGATGTAGAGCCATATATTGTCTCTTTCTATTATCCACTTGAAATAGGATACAAAAGGAGCAAAAAGCTATATCAACGTAATGTGAAAAAACTATGATTAACAAGAATAAGGGCATCACTACATACTTTTTTTAACTTCTGTGATTCTCTACAGAGTTACCTCTTCCCGTCCATAGGTGAAAACAAGGTGATGATGATGATGATTATGAAGAGGAGGAGGAGAAGGAGAAGGAGGAGGCGGAGGAAGAAGAAGAAGAAGAAGATGATGATGATGATGATGATGGGGAGGAGGGGGAGGAAGAGGAAGAAGATGATGACGATGAAGATGATGATAATGATGATGGTGATGATGATGATGATGATGAGGAGGAGGAGGAGGAGGAAGGGGAAGAAGATGATGGAGATGACGGTTATAATGATCCTTTTAGCTATTCACCCCATCATTCCAATGCATAACCTTCATCCATAATAGCGGTCTATGCAATTGTTTTCATCGCCTGAGTATTGTGGTGCAGTATTTCCTTTCATTTCCTCAGTCTTAATAGCCTGACCTCCCTTAACCTCATGATTCTCTCTCTCTCTCTCTCTCTCTCTCTCTCTCTCTCTCTCTCTCTCTCTCTCTCTCTCTCCGTTCCTTCGCCTTCTCTCATTTCCCTCCTCCTTCCCCAACCCTCATTCCCTTTTCCCTCCCTCGCTCCCTCTCCCTCCCTCCACTCTCTCATTTCCACCTTCATTCCCCCCTTCCTCCCTCTCTCTCTCATTTCCCCCTACCTTCTCTTCCTCCCTCTGTTATTAATTTTCTCCTTTTCCTCTCTCCCTCCCTCCCTCCCTCCTCCCTCTCTCACCCCCACCCCCACCCTCTCCCAAATCTCCGTATCTTCTTGCAATCCCTCCTAATTCACCTTCTCTCCCACATCCATCACCTTGGTCTCCCCCCCCCCACGCAGACACCTTCCTACTCAGTAACCTTTCTTCACTCCACGCTGTCCGCAACTCTCTCTCTCTCTCTCTCTCTCTCTCTCTCTCTCTCTCTCTCTCTCTCTCCAGCAATCTCCTCATCTCAGCACTCTCTTTTCTCAGCTCTCTCCTCTTCCTAATCTCCCATCTCTCCCTCTATCAGACCCTGCCCCTCCGTCTTTCCTCCCCCCTCCCCTTCCTCTTGTCTCTTGCGCCACTTAATACTTCTCTCTCTCTCTCTCTCTCTCTCTCTCTCTCTCTCTCTCTCTCTCTCTCTCATCCTTTACGTCTTCTCTTCTTTTTCCTTCCCGCTTTCTCTTTCCTCTCTCTCTCAGTTCTTTTCTCTGCCACTCGAACACTCTGACAAGTATAAATATTAAGTCAGCACCTCTGTCTTGTTGTCTTACCTTTTTTGACTCACATCCTCCCTCAGGTCACATATCGTGCCCAGTACCGCAATATGCTTCGTAGGTGGCCGTCGCACAGGGAGAGACTCTCTATAGAGGGCGCCTGATGGGCTATTGTTAGTGGAGATGCTTGGTAAGTGGCATTGTTGACGAAGGCATATGCTTGGTGAGTGGCTTTGTTGACGAGGGAATATGCTTGGTGAGTGGCTTTGTTGACGAGGGAATATGCTTGGTGAGTGGCTTTGTTGACGAGTGGGTATGGTTGAAGAGTGGCTTTGT
>NC_137033.1:11957395-11997395 GCF_032717465.1 Coenobita brevimanus
ATGCAAAAATATTAAATCGCTAAAAGAAAAAGAGATGAAGTCAGACATGGAGAAAAGAAATGAAGACAAATTATCCACAAACTTAAAACTTCAACATCAGAGCTCAGGGAAGGACAGGGAAAAGAGAATGTAGAAAGAAACACCCGAAGAACACAGTAATAAACACTTACACAAAACGGTACAGGATTAATAAAAAACAGAAAAATTCACGCACACGGTCAATAATCACACACAAAATTGTGAAAGTTTACAGGGAAAGAAAAATATATGATAATATATCATGGATAAGCCATCTCAAGTACAGGCTTTAAAAATGTGACCTTTAAAACACCATCATCCAGTCACCCATTGTCTTTTTTTTTTTTTTCATTTATCAGTTTACATACATAGTGTATGAATGTATGGTATTAGCTTTCCTCTTGCATTAGACTTTCTGCATCAGTGACAAGTAGATTATGTTTAAAATGTGTATAGTTTCAGTAATTAAGTGTACGTATGCCAGAAACCCAGTATTAGGGCGTATGTCACTGCTGTTATAAACGGCACCAGTAAAACGTCTTTGTCGGCGAGGTACGAGCAAGGCCATCTAAATCCGAAGGCACTGAAATGTCGTCTTACACCTCAAGGATGTCTAGAATATATATACTGATGGCTATCTACCTACCAAGTTTCATGCCTTTACGATAAATTGTCTGGCCTGTTGCCCTCTTTTGAAGATTTTCGACATGCTGCATTTGGCGCGTGTCACGTGCCACATGCACCGCCTGAGCGTGATGAAACCTGTCAAAAACAACTCTTGAAGAATTGGGCTATCATAGGGTGCAAACCACTCAGTGATCGGCCCTGCTGTTGCTGAGATATAAGCTTCTCAAAAGCGATATGGTCGGGCCGGGTCGGGCCCAGGTCATCATTTATATATTATTCTTGCTTCATCCAGCTATACTCCCTTCACCTTAACTTGGCTCAGATGCTCCCCGTTTTGAAGCTTGTTTCATGTAGCTCAGTGGCAGAAAAAGACAATTCTTAACATCTATATCCTTTCCATAACACATCTTCGTTATTAGTTCCATATTATAGAGTTAATCTGCTGTCACAATTTACCATTCAAGATGGAGGGATGGTAATTTTTGACCAAGAGTAAAAAGAGTGTGGTTACATTTGGCTATGGGGACAATACGAACTGGATGAGTTAGAAACAGCCTTCATTAAACCCCCTTAAGTTTGTTAGGCCCTTCCTGAAATAAATGAATATTGGCTGGTAGTATTATCAACAAAAATAAAAATGGCGTCCTCGAGGTGCAGGGCAAAATAATCATTCTATTTTGCGAAGTGTTTAGTGGTTGTATTAGAATGAAAGTATAAGATTGTATGAGTTAGGACGAAAGTATAAGGAATCGATCTTACTCACAATTTATGCAAGAAAATTTATGAATATATTTGCAGGAAATGATCTCACGCACGGTTTATACTCAGGAAAGTTTATGAATATAAACACCAGGTCTCTCCCCTCCGCCTACTCAAGGATTTTCTCTTACTCGTGACCTCCTGATGTATTGTGCGTGTGTGTGTGTGTGTGTGTGTGTGTGTGTGTGTGAGAGAGAGAGAGAGAGAGAGAGAGAGAGAGAGAGAGAGAGAGAGAGAGAGAGAGAGAGAGAGAGAATGCAAACAGTAAATGGCTGGAAAATTTCAGTTTGATACATGAGTAGCAGCTATGTAATGTGTGTGTGTGTGTGAGAGAGAGAGAGAGAGAGAGAGAGAGCAGGTATGCAAAGGTGAGAGTGTATGTTGCAAAGTTTGTGCCCCTGTGTGTTTGTGGGTGTGATAAAAGCATGTGTTCATTTGTATTGCAGTAACTTCAGCCCAAGGTCATCTGATGCTCTCTCCCACTCCGCCAATTTCTTGTTTGTTGTGGGGACGGCTCAGTCAGTAATATCAATGCCATTATTTCATTTCGTACTCCCTTCATTTATTCATTACCCAGCACTATTCATTTCCTGCTTCCGCTATTTACTTGTTACTCAGCACAGTTTATTCACTCCTTTCTCCCACTTTCAAACTCGTGCCCACACCAGCAGATTGAGGCGTTCCCGCAGAAAGAAGTCACAATCAGGTGAGTTTCTACTAGACAGCTATTACAAACTATCCTATATATTGCTAGCCCCAGACGATTTTATTAACTGAGCAAAACTTTAATAGCCATAGTACTAATAATGACTGTAAATTAACCCCTATGGATAAAATAATAGCTGAAGCTTAATGAATGCGTTTGATGATACACAGAATTTATGACAGGGATGTTACTACAAAGGGTTAATGTGGCTGAAATTGCACGGGCGTGTGTAAATAGCTGAGAGACAGCCGAAAATAAGTGCCGGGAGCGAGACAGACATAGAGAGTGTTAAGTTGATAGAAAGATGGATGGACTGATAGATAGGCAATGACAGATAGACGAAGACAGACAGACAGATAGATATATAAGAGGTAAGTAGATAAGCAGATAGATAGGTGGATAAATTGATAGATAAATAGGTACGTAGGTAGATAATATTGAGAAACAGAAAAACAGGGAGGGATTGATTGATGAGAGAGAGAGAGAGAGAGAGAGAGAGAGAGAGAGAGAGAGAGAGAGAGAGAATGTGTGTACAATTCCTGTTAATGTGAGCAATAGTGAGGCAAGAGTTATTGTGTGTGTGTGTGTGTGTGTGTGTGTGTGTGTGGAAGAGATGATAATGTATTTATTGCTCTCTCTCTCCAGGTCGTGCTAAGTGGAAAAAGCAAAAGAAAATTAGGGTCGTGGAACATGAGAGAGCAGTATAATCACAGATTAAAGTCTGTATCAGCTAAATAATAAATAAGAGAGAGAGAAAGATGAATTCTTAAAGATAATAGTATTCCAAATTCAAGTGATTACTAACTCGAGTATCTTAGAGTGCCATAGCTACTATAACTACAACTATTACTCTACTACTACTACTACTACTACTACTAAGCACACACACACACACACACACACACACACACACACACACACACACACACACACACAAACACACACAGGCTAATATCCAATTATATACCCATAGGTACACGCATCAAAAACTAATCTTTCGTTGTAGCCATTAATCCCATATCAAGCGAACCATAGATCACAGAGAGCTACAATTGGCTGAGGCTCAGCCCATTCAAAGCGTATTATAGGGATCAGGTGTTCTGATTGGCTGGCGGGCCATGATAAACAATAGGTGCCGGCTGTCGCAGTTTAGGAGAATTAATATGTAAATATTTTAATTATCCATAGGTGAGGGGGTGTGAAATTGAATATTTGGATATATGCCTATTAGTTTCGTTCCTGTGTCGACGACAAATACATTTTAATTTTTTAATTTTTTTGCTACTGTGCTTTTTAAATCTGAAGTGCAGTTCAATAATTATTGTTTTCTATTTTTGTTTTTCTTTTATTTTTTCCCCATTCTCTGCCAATAATTATAGACGATCTAAATATGTACCAACAGTTACTGACAGTCAATTATTTTTGCCAGTACATTTTGACATCTCATGTATGCCAATAACTGTATGTATATAAAAATCTAAATATGTGCCCACACCATAACTTCGACACTTATTGTGCTCTCTTAAAACAATTTATCCTTCAAAACTTCCGTAGGCTAATCACAGTAAGCCATTTCGTGATAAAAATAAAATAGAATAACAGTATTGCCAGGAGTTAATGCAGATTTATTAACCCCTGTATAAGAATGAGTATCTCCGAAGCCAAATTATGTCGTCCTTTGCCAGCAAGGAAAATATGATACGACGCTGCCGTACTGAGGAGCGAAGACGACCCAACACTGCACTACCTCATGCTCACCATAGTTACACAGGTTAGAACACTATAATCTGTATCACAAATATGTCATCTATATTCCATTCCTGTTACTCCCTGACGATTTAACAGAAGAAACCTGGAGTATGAGCAACCAGATTCCTTCAAAACCAGGGGACGCTCCTAAACTGAACAAGAGCGTCTAGCAGTAAGGAGAATAAGCTGCAAGAAGGCTCCATCCTATCCAAACGGTTAACCCACTCACCTACCCACAAAACACACCCATCCATCCACAATACCCACTCTCCTTGGCCGAACATCCACCCACTCTCCCTGACCCACCCATCCAGCAACCCATCCCACCCCACGCACCGACCAACCCTACCCATGCCACCCGTCCATCTACCCTGCCCCATCTCACCTGAGCAAACACCCACCCCACCCACTCACTTCACCCTCTCCCCCAATACACCCTCACCCACCCACTTCATTCACCCCATCTACCCACACTCCTACCGACCCTGCCCATCCACACTACTCTTCCCTGCCCTACCCACTCACCCATTCCACCGCACCCACCAAATTACACTACCAGACCCACCAGCGAAATCACCCATCTGTAACTAACTCCACCCTCTAAGCCTAATCCAACCCCATCCAACCACTTCGTCCGCCTCACCTGCCCGCCTGCCTACCGACCCTGCCCATCGACACTACCCTCCCTGCCCAGCCTTCCCACCCTTCCCACATCAGCCATTCACGCACGCACCCCACTCCAAGCACCCCACCTGCCCTCCAAACCACTCACATACATATCCTCCCTAGTCATCCGCCCACCTACCTACCCACCTGGCACCAAGCTTTGACCACCTGCAAGATGAAGTGCAAGTCTGAACACACACACACACACACACACGGCATCGTCGGATGTGGACGTCTGTACCGGCGCTCCATACAAGCTCAACACGGCCAGAGGCATTACCTAAATAAGTATCTTTGAATGAGTCAAGCTCTGTACCAGGTTAGACTAAATGATTTTTCATTATTAAAAGGAAAAGAAATAATAAGTTTAAATAAGACTGGTTGAAACAACAAAGAACCACGATGCGTTGAGTCAGCTGGGTTTGTTTATACTACAGAAAGACCGGGAAAGCGTGCACACTGTAAGTACATACTCTGTTCATTTAGTATTACAAAATGGATACATACTTCAGTAAAACAAATTTGGAAAAGAAAAGGGATAAAAGTAAAAAGCAAAATGACGATATCTACCAAGAACTAGTTGAAGTGGAGACTCACAATAGACTGGTTGAAAGTGTACACAATCTAGAAATGGCTTTCAAAAATGAAATTGATGAAATAAAGAAGCAAATGCACTTGCAAAAGGAAGAGATAGATAAACTGGGAAAGGAGGCCAATAAGAAAGACACAACCATCAGTGAACTAACAGTGGAATTGAATACCCTTAGGAAGAAAGTGAGTGAAATGGGAAGTACAGTATTTAATCACGAGAGTGTTATGGAAGAGTTAAAAAATGACACAGAGACAATTAGACAAGCAAGCAGTCTTATGGACCAGAGCAGTGATATTGAGGAGAAGATAACACAGGTGAATGAAGCTGTGCAAAGCTACAAAAATGATGTAGAAATCACGTATGCTGAAATGGTGAAAGTAAAGAAAGACTTGGAAACAAGGGTGGAGGAAAAAAGCATTAAAAAGGAAGTGAAAAGAATAATCCAAAACAATCCAAAGTTAGTCAGAGATTCAGTAGAAATAAATAAATCAATAGTAATCACTGGTATAGAAGAGGAAGAAATTAAAAACAAAATCACTAGAGACAAAAAGGAGATGGCAAATGTAATGAACTTACTGAAAGAAGTATCAGAGGAAATCTGTAGTAAAGACATAGAGAAACACAAAAGGTTAGGGAAATACGAGAAAAGCAAGACAAGACCTCTAAAGGTGACTTTCCAGAGTGTAAACACTGTGGAAGAGATACTAAAAAATGCAAAGAATCTTATGGAAAAAGAGGAGTTCAAAAATGTATGGATAAAAAGATGCCTAACACAAGAGGAACTGGAGTTACTGAAAGAGAAAAGGGAGGAAGCAAAAACAAAAAATGAGGGAAGATCAGAAGAGGACAAGAAGAAATTTTTTTACAAAGTAATAGGATTGCAGGTACGAAAGTGGTACACAAACGGGATGGAAGAAAAAGGAGGAAGTTAGTAGAACTATGTCATGACAAGTATATAAACAAAATGATAAAGTTGATGTACTCAAATGTGGATGGAATGGTATCTAAATTACTAGAGATGAATGATTATGTCAGAGAAAATGAACCACAAATAATATGCCTAACTGAGACTAAATTAACACCAAGGATATCCAATGACATACTAAACTTAGAGGAATACAATATATGGAGAAGAGACAGAAATTTAAAAAAAGGAGGAGGAATTATAATATTAACTAAGAAAAATCTAAAAGTCAAGGAAATAAACCTAGATATACCATCACAAGTAGAACTGATTGCAGTAGAGATCGACACATCTGAAGGTAAAGTAATTGTAGCCAATTTGTATATGCCACCCAGATCAAACACATGGGAAAGAGACGAATATGAGGACCTGGCAGAGAGTACAATTCAAAGTATAAGATCCTTGCTACATATAATGGAAGAGAAATCGGAAAGAATTATACTAACTGGGGACTTCAATACAAATATAAATTGGAATACTCTAGATATAAATAGCCAAGAAAGCTGCTGGGACCAAAAGCTCCTGGATCTCGTACAAGAGTTTTTCTTAACGCAACATGTGAGGGAAACCACTAGAAAAAGAGGACTTGATGTACCTTCAGTGCTAGATCTAATATTTACTAGGCAAGAAAATGACATTGACAGTTTAATATATCACCCTCCACTCGGCAAAAGCGATCATGCAGTACTAAATTATAACTTCAGGATAGCATATGACATAGTAAACAGCACTGACAGTTACAAAAAGAGACTAAACTATAAAAAGGGAAATTATCAAGACCTAAAGAAGTATTTCTTAGAAGTTGATTGGGAAAATGAGCTTAGAGGACAAGATTTAAATGCTGTATATAAAAAATTTTGTGAATTTTATGAAATAGGAGTCCAGAATTACATCCCACAGCACAAAGAAGCAGATAAGAAAATACAGAAATGGTTCAATACAGAATGTAAAAAATCTAAAGAAAGAAGAGATTTGTTGTGGAATAGATACAGAAGACACAATAGTGAAAGGGCATATAATAATTACAAACAGGCAAGAAACGACTATACAAGAATAAGGAGGGAAGCCCAAAAACAGTTTGAGGAGGATATAATAAATAAAAGTAGTGATCAACCAAAGCTGTTTTACAGCTATATCAGAAGCAAAACCAAAGTAAAAGATATAATACAATCCATCACGGACGAGGGAATCACTTATACACAAGAGAAAGATATTTGTGAAGCACTAAATAAGAATTTCCAATTAGTTTTTACAGAAGAAAAAATTTTGAGAGAGACTATGTGGAACACGCATGTCCACACATACTACCAGATATACAAATAGCAGAAAAAGTAATACAAGAGGAGTTAAGTAGATTAGACAGAGGAAAAGCAAGTGGTCCTGATGAAATTTCATGTTGGGTGTTACGAGAATGTGCAAATGAGTTAAGTAAACCATTATTTTTAATTTTCAAGAAATCTTTGAGTCAATGGAAACTACCTGATATTTGGAAAAAAGCAAATATAGTCCCCTTATTCAAGAAAGGAAATAGACAAAATCCTCTCAACTACCGACCAGTATCACTGACTAGTGTTGTAAGCAAGGTATTAGAAAAACTTATAAGAAAAGCTTGGGTAAATCATCTAGAAAAACACAGTATGATAACAGAAAGACAGTTTGGTTTCAGAAAAGGAAAATCATGCGTTACTAATCTGTTGAGCTACTATGACAGAGTAACAAACACAATACAGGAAAGGGAAGGATGGGTGGACAGTATCTATTTAGATTTCAAGAAAGCTTTTGACACAGTACCACACCAAAGACTTTTATGGAAGCTGTACCATCAAGGAGGAATTCGAGGCAAACTGTTTTGTTGGATGCAAGACTTTCTCATAAAAAGAGAAATGAGGACAGTACTAAGAGGAAACTACTCATCATGGAAAGAAGTGACTAGTGGAGTACCACAGGGTTCGGTGCTGGCACCAATCATGTTTTTAGTGTACATAAATGATATAAACAGTAACACTGGAAATGAGAGCTATCTGAATATGTTTGCAGATGATGCAAAAATACAAAGGAGAATTACTAGCACAGACTCTTGTAGGGAGCTACAAGAAGAATTAAATAAACTTCATGAATGGAGTAGTACATGGCAAATGGAATTCAATGTGGACAAGTGTCATGTAATCAAGTTTGGTAAAAGTGGAAAAAGACCTGATTGGGATTATAAGTTAGGAAATAAAACCCTATACACATCAGAAAGAGAGAAAGACCTAGGTGTGATTATCAATAACAGACTATCTCCGGCTGACCACATCAGCGAGAAGGTACGGAACATGTATACACTGCTTGCAAATATGAGAATAGCATTCGCATACATAAATGAAGACATGCTAAGAAGGATAATAACATCATTCATTAGACCAACCCTGGAATATGCATCAGTAGTCTGGAGTCCTCATCTCAGAAAGCATATAGACAAGATTGAAAAAGTTCAAAGGGCCGCTACAAGATGGATACCAAGCTTAAGGGACCTAAGCTATGAAGAAAGACTAAATAAACTGAATCTACCAACACTACAGGAGAGAAGGAAAAGAGGTGACATGATAATGCTATATAAGTGCATATCAGGAAAGGAGAAAATAGACATAAATGATTACTTAACATATGGAGAAGCATCAGCAAGAGGACACTGCAAAAAACTGCATAAGAAGAGAGGTGATAAAGACGTAAGGAAATTCAGTTTCCCAAACAGAGCAATTGATCAATGGAATGCACTACCGAATGAAATAGTGTGTGCCAAAACAATTCACAAATTTAAGGATATGTACGATAAATATGGTCTAAGACACGGGACAATACGAGCTTGACTCATTCCTGTAAAGATACAATTAGGTAAGAACAATTAGGTAAGAACACACACACACACACACACACACACGAGAGAGAGAGAGAGAGAGAGAGAGAGAGAGAGAATGATTTACTGACTGAAAGGGTAAATTTTTACATTTCAAGAGGTCTTCCCAGAGCTGAACAAAATCGCCTAGAAACAACACACACACACACACACACACACACACACACACACACACACACACACACACACACACACACACACACACACACACACACACATCAAAGTTAAAGGGGTAAACTCGAAATACAGGCTTTCATCACGCACTCAACACTAACTGGCAGATAATGAGCAAAACGAGCAATCTTAATTAAAACTGAAGGTTGGTTCGATATATTGGCAAGAGTTTCAGTATGGGCACGCTCCCATTGCACTGCCATGGAAATGAGAGAGAGAGAGAGAGAGAGAGAGAGAGAGAAAAAAAAAAAATTATATTTTAGTTGACGAGAGACCTTATCACAGCAAGGTCATACCACTTACTCTCAAGTGTACATGAACGTATGCATTCAATTGCTATACGTTGTGTCCCAAGAAAATATGTTAAACTTGGGGAGCCTTTGCTTGGGTAAGTTTTTTGAGCAACAAAAGCTTGAATTATTGATGATCTTAAAGACGACAATGGCTTCCCTCACGATTCACCCATGGAGACATCAGTAACTGTAGATCTTAAACGGGTGAGATTTGGATCCATATGGATTGCCGTAACTGAAAATTAGCCCAGGAGTAGCGTCTTGACTGCTGGCACAACTTTCTCAGTACATACTCTAATTATTTAGCCATATAGTAGGTGTAAGCTTCTGATCTGCGGGTGATAGCAGGAGTAAAACAAAGATGAACTCACCGCACTATGGAAATTAAGTTACACCAGTTATTTTCCTTGTTTGACCTGTAGACGACAATGCCCAGTCCTAAGGTGAGTAAAGTCATTTGGAGGTTGCAAGAATTTATTTAAAAGATTTCTGTTGTTGTTAAAGAGTTAGGGAAGATTGTTATTAACCCCTAGGCGAGAGCAGATCATTACTAAGCTGGATAAAACACCTCTCTACCTATCTGTACCCAGGTGCTTTAATTCTGGATACGGTGGCTACAGACGAATCTTCTCCATAATTATCACTGTACCCCAACATCAGACTATGCTTTTTTTAGCTCGTATTCCATTCACTCTTCCACCCCATCCCACCATTTCATCCTGGGCCTCCTTTTTTCCTTCCCTCCCTCCACTCCATTCCTGAACAGTCTCCTTGTCAGTCTCTCCGTTCTGTCCACATGGCCAAACCATTCCAAGGCATTTTGACTAATATTTTCCAGCATATCCACATCAACACCACAACACTTCATTACTTCCCAATAATGGTCTGTTCGCCTCTCCACGTAACTCCACATGTTCTGCCAGTATATGAAAAAAGTAAGTGCTATTTTTGTCGCCTTGAAGGGGTTAAATGTGTGTTGATATATAGTTTTAAGCCATGTACTTATTAATGTCTTCGGCCGGATTCTCACATTATATATACAGATAATTTCTTTCATTTGTTGAATCTGGATCGAATTTTTTCTCCACACAGTATTTGCAAGCCAATATCATGCAAAATAAAATTCATTCCATGTATAACTATAAGCACACGCGCGCACACACACACACACACACACACACACACACACACACACACACACACACACACACACACACACACACACACACACACACACACACACACACACACACACAGTGACATAGTTACATCACCAGTTGCTCACGTAATCAAGACCCCCAAACTTCCCTACTAATCAAGGGAAGCCGTACAAGCCACGTTACTGCTACACTGTCCATTGTGCAGGCTGCTGAGGAGGTGCTGTGTGGAGGGGGTATTATCATGATTAGAAGTTCGCCGATACATCTATACCGGCTGTGGCGCTGGGAGGTGGTTCGTGGAAAATATTTATGTGACAGCATTATGAAGCAAAGGGAAACAGAGTACGTGAAGGAGGGAAGCTCGCTGGCGTTTGGTGAGGAATGAGAAATATGGAAAGTAGGATACAGAGTTATCAGGGACCTGCCATGAGATGAGAAGAGGTAAAGGTGAGGAATGTCTGCTATAAAAATAGTGTAAGCATACTTCCTCTTACTGAAGGGGTTACGAAGTGTGAGGAAATTTATGTGAGCATCAGTAGACGGGTTAACAAGAGTGTCAAAATATCGGTCATAAAGATTCCAGGTGCGATATGAGGGTCAGTCCCCAAGGCTCTCTGGCTGAGAAAGAGAGAGAGGGGGGGGGATGGACACATGGGGGTTTGTTTGATTCTTGTTTAGTATATAGTGGCGAATTTGAAGTCTGATCCATTCCATACCTATAAATCAGTATGCAGTGAGCAATAACTTTCGACAACCAGTGATGCAATCTTCGGAACCCGGTAAGCCTTTGAGAATGTTACGTAAAAGTTTCTTAATTCCTCGACTAAAATGAGGATCGATATTATGGTCCGTGTAGGTATATGTGAACACGTGTACAGTATGTAGAGTTCTTGGCTAGTGAGATTACGCTTCTGTTCAGTATGCTTGATTATTGGCTAGTGACGTAGATGTGGACAAATGGACAGGATGGTTATAATGATGATGATTTTCTTCTATGTATACATACATACATACACACACACACACACACACACACACACACACATATATATATATATATATATATATATATATATATATATATATATATATATATATATATATATATATATATTCTCTCTCTCTCTCTCTCTCTCTCTCACACAACCGGATTAAGGTATTTGAAGGATTCCTTTGAAGTTCACCGGGCACATAGAGACGCAGAGACAGACAAATAAATCAACAGAAAAACAGACAGAAGAATAAGCGGATGGTTAGACAAACAAACTGGAAGATAAATAAGTAGTTAGACAAAGAGATGGTCAAAGAGGAGGAACGACAGATCGAGATAAATACAAGTACAGATAGGTAAAGTAATTGGTGAGAAACTTCAGCAGAAAAATAGATAACAAGGAAGACACAGCGCGGCATCCGCGCCCATCAAAAGATCCAAGGGTCAAATACGTGACTTCACCCTTTGACTCTGACTGTTCACTGATTGTTGTCAGAACAGCATCAATTTATCTTTGTTTTAACCTTAACCTTTCCACAGAGTTAGTCTGCATGGGATAGAATCTACTTAGGTTCAACTTGCCATTTGACTTCGTCCAGTGACATATTGCTCTCAACTCATCCACCAAGTTTGATCCAGATCAGATGAAAACCACTTTAATTATTTTGTTCACACACAGAAACACTGACTGAACTTTGACTTTGTCCTGTAACCCAGACTTTCGAGTAATTGCTCTGAAAATGAAACTCATTCTTGCCTGACTTTAACATTTGTACCAAACTTGTCTCAATTCAGGTCGGAACTGTTTTACTTGACCTTTTCCTATGACCTTGACATCTGACTGAAATGGGATGAAAAATTTCGGGTTATTTTGTTGACAAGCATACACACGGGTCGAATTTTGGCTTTGTCCTGAGAACCAGTAGACTGATTAAAAGATGTAGACGAAATGCTAATCAGCGAATGATGGAGAAGGTACAAAATTACTCGTAGCGGCAGTCTAGGTGGCATAAGAGAGCTTCCTAGCGCCTCCTCCTTAGCTATTTATTTTGCATATCATATCTTTACTTTTTAATCTATGTTTTTCTTTGCTTTAATATCGACATAGTTCGCATCAGTATCTAATAATTGGATAATCAAGAGACACTATTCAGAATAAACCGCTAAAGAAAAGATGCTTGGTCTCGAAGGCCGTTTATAATTCGACACTGATGCTCAGTCATTCACAGGCACAGGAAGATTAGCCTATTCAAGACTATGATGCCTTTTTACTGTTTGTTGGTGCTGCTTTAAGGCGAATCTATTTAATCTGGTAGAGGCACTTTGAAATTAGGGAGCTAATGAAGGCTATATTTAACCCGAAATATTTTTTGGGGGAGGGAAATCTTAAGAAGAATAAAATCGTCCAGAGGTAACAACAACAAAATAGAGAAGAGTCATCATACTAAAAAAAATTAATACTAACTCGGATTAACAGAATATGCAGACGGAAAGGCAGATGGACAAATAAGTACATACAAACAAACGCAAATTAATAGTAATATAGATCCCTTGATAAACACACACACACACACACACACACACACACACACACACACACACACATACACACACACACACACACACACTATCTATCTATCTATATACCTAGGCTGCTTCCCCCAAGGAAAGGGAGGTAGCCGAGACAGGATGACTCACTCTCCATTTACTCATCCATTCAAACACATTCATTCGCATCTTAGCCCCAAAGGGGAGAACGGACAGATCCTCACCGCACCACACCGCACAAGGGTCAACTGGGCAATGCAATCAGTGACATCCGCAGCAGGGCCCGACAACAGAACTGGTTTACCCCTGCCACATCATAACAGACCCATCCCCTTACCCGCACCTGACCTGACTAGCTGATCAGACCAAATGCGGGAGAATATCCCCTCAGGGCTGCGTCATCACTTATTCATTCACAATTTCTCTCCATTTATTTCTGTCACGCACAGCCACTCTTCCTTGCTCAACAGACATCCCTCTCGCATCCAGCGCTCTCTTCACACTGTCCATCCATCCTATTCGTGGTCTTCCTCTCAGCCTTACACCTCTCACATCAGATCTAGTTATCTTTTTCACCAATCGCTCATTATCCATTCTCTCCATATGCCCAAACCATTGCAACACCCTCTGCTCAACTCTGCCAGCCATCTCCCGAACAACTCCAGTTCTCCTTCGCACTTCATCATTTCGCACCCGATCCATACGCGTCCTCCACACATACTCCTCAGACATCTCATCTCCATTACATTCAAACTTTTCCTCTCTGCTACACCCATATTCCATGTTTCAGCCCCATATAATGCAGTCGGTACCACAACACCCTCATACAGCCTTCTCTTTACATCCATTCTAAGCGAACGACATTTAAACACTTTTTCATTCCTCCCAGCACCTTTCCTACTTCATTTATTCTAAACTTCACTTCTGCATCTATTCTTCCATCCACAGCAACATGTGACCCTAGATATTTAAAACAATCTACCTCCTCAAGCAACTCACCATTCAAAACTATATTCATCCCCCTACCATCTATCAACCTCGTACACTTCATCACTTTACTCTTATTCTCATTTACTTTCAATTTCCTCCTTTCACACACCCTTCCAAACTCCTCTACCAACTGTCTCAATCTCTCCTCTGAATCAGTCACCAGTGCAGTATCATCTGCAAACAGCAGCTGCTTCAGATTCCACTCTCCTCCATCAACATTTACCAGACTCAGACCACCTAAAACTCTTGCATTCACCTCCCTTACAACACCATCCATGTAAATATTAAACAACCAAGACGACATCACACATCCCTGTCGCAGCCCCACTCTCACGGGAAACCAATCACTCACAGCATTTCCCACTCTTACACACGCTCTACTATTTACATAAAAACTTTTCACCCCTTTTAGTAACCTACCATCAAGTCCATACAATCTTAAAACAGTCCACAAAGCCTCCCTATCAATTCTATCATACGCTTTCTCTAAATCCATAAATGCCCAAAACACATCCTTGCCTTTCGCTAAATACTTTTCACACACTTGTCTCACAGCAAACACCTGATCAACGCATCCCCTCCCTCTCCTAAAGCCACACTGCTCATCACTAATCACTCCCTCTGTACCCTCTCTAACTCTCATAATTAACACTCTACCATACACCTTACCTACAACACTCAACAGACTTATACCCCTAAAGCTAGTACATTCATACTTATCACCCTTGCCTTTATACAACGGGACCACACAAGCACTTGCCCAGTCAATTGGCACCATACCTTTCTCAAAGCACACATTCAACAATCTTACTAACCAGTCAACAATAGTCACTCCACCACCCTTCAGGCATTCCACAGCACACCCATCCATACCTGCAGCTTTCCCTGTTTTCATCTCCTTTACTGCCTTCTCCACTTCCTCCTTCGTGATCAAGGAATCATTCAACTCTCCCAACACATTTATACCTTGCACCCTTCCATCCGCCACAATCTCAGCCACCCTTTCCTCCTCTACATTTAACAATCTTTCAAAATACTCTGCCCATCTCTTCCTTACTGCATCCATCTCAATTAACATCCTTCCATCCTCTGATTTTACTCGTTCTTCCTTCCCAGACTCTCCTTTCGCACCCTTTTCACCTCCTTCCAAAACATTTTCTTATTCTGCTGAAAATTCTCTGTCAGCCGCCTACCCCACCTCTCATCTGCTGCCACTTTAGCATCACGCACAGCCCTTCTCGCTCTATTCCTCTTCTCCTTATACCTTTCATATGACATCTCATCCTTCCTCTGCAGCCACACTTCATATGCACGTCTCTTCTCAGCCACAGCCATACTTACTTCCTCGCACCACCATTCACTTCCTTTTCTTACACCACCACCCACACGTCTCACACCACACACCTCTTCTGCATGCCCCACCACAGCACTCTTAAACAACTGCCATTCCTCCTCCACGCTGCCATTTTCCCGATCTTTCACTGCGTTCCACTCATCTTTCAATTTCTCCTGATACTCTATCTTTTTCTCTCTTTTATCCAACTCACTCACTTTCAAAACCTCCCTGCCACACCTAACCCTCCTAGCTCTCATCCATCTCTTTCCTACTTTTAACTTTCCCTCCACCAGGTAGTGGTCAGACATACCTCCACCCTCCCCTCTCAGAACTCTCACATCCAACAATCTTCCTATTACATTCCTAGACACAACCACATAGTCCATCAAGGCTCTATCAACAACCCTTCCACCCTCCTGTCTCACCCATGTATACTTATAAATATCTTTCTTCTCAAACAGCCTATTCCCAATCACCATCTCTCGCTCAACACACATCGCTATCATTCGTTCCCCATTTTCATTTCTTCCAGGCACACCATGCATACCAACTACACCTTCAACTGCTACATTTCCCACTCTAGCATTCAGATCTCCCATCATTACCACATTCACATTCGCTTCAAAACTCTGCAGACACTCATCAACATCATTCCAGAAAGACTCCCTCTCTTGTTCATCCCTTTCACTACCAGGCCCATATGCACTCACAAACACCCACAACTCACGTTCAAATTTCGCTTTCACCCACATCAGTCTCGATGACACCTCCTTCCATTCAATCACACATTGCTGAACTTCCGGACTCACTAACAAGGCCACACCTTCTCTTGCCCTTCCTCTATCAACACCTGACAATCTTCCATTCACACTTCCAAACATAGATTCCCCCTTCCCCTTTCATCTTCGTTTCACTCAAAGCTAACACATCCAACTTTCTTCTCACAAACATTCTCCCAATCTCCTCCCTTTTAGCCTCAATCGTACTACATCCACGCACATTCATAGACCCAATCTTCAGGGTACGAGGATAACTCCATCCCCCATCCCTTTCTCTGGCCTGTCTCTTTTAAGGAACTACAAAACAGAGGAGGGGGTCCCTAGTCCCCTCACCCCGCCCCTTTTAGTCGCCTTTTACGACACGCAGGGAATACGGTGGCAGTATTCTTCCTAACACAACCTGGCCGCAGAGTAGTAGTACCACCCCATAGTGCGGCCAGGTTGTGTCCCCCCCGCCACACACACAAATAAGGCAGAGACTGTAACTGATTTAAAAGTACAGTCAGGTACAAAGTTCCTCTCATATTTCACCCTTTCTCGCTTCCCTCTGTTGGCTAAGAATCGGAGGCTGAGAGAGGATCTGTATGCACCTCTCATAGTTGATGATTCTCTCGTTGATATGATACGTCAGGAAGAAAGATGACTGACATCCTTAAACCGACTTTAACAAATTTTTAAGGCAGTGGATAGAACGCTGGGCTACGTGAGTCAAGTCAGAAGGGGCCTACTTTGAGGGGGATTAGTGTCCTAGCTCAACAGGTTAGCTATTTATTTTTTTAAAGCCTATGGTCGGATACTTTCTAAACAGACCTCGTAGACGGTGCAATGATTTCCGTGCAACTATGAGACTGCATTTATAACCCTGCAGCGGAAAGTCACAGGGTTCTTGGTATCCTGCAACACTCTCATATTCCTCTGATTCACTCTCAGTTGAATTAAAATGTCTGGTGTCAGCTGGAATGGAAAATGGGACTATTGCGGTTTCATTATTAACACTCATAGGCTCTTATAATACATCCTTATTTCAGCAAAACCGTCTTGAACAAATCCGATCAAAAGAGGGTTATTTCCTGCCCTGCGGAGTGTATTCCGTTTCACTTTTTCCACCCGCAGACGATTTTATTCACCACCAAGGAGGATCTAAAAACCTTCCCCATTACCCCTTCGGCAAGAGAGGTTTTCCCAATCCTGAAAACAAAATCGCCTGATGGATATAAGAACGAAGTAAAGAGGCGTCATTGAACAGAGAGGGTTAGCCGGAATGATACTGGAGGGTCTGGGTTTAATTAGTAGTAGTAGTAGTAGTAGTAGTGGTAGTGGTAGTGGTAGTAGTAGTAGTAGTAGTAGTGGTAGTGGTAGTGGTAGTAGTAGTAGTAGTAGTAGTAGTAGTGGTAGTGGTAGTGGTAGTAGTAGTAGTAGTAGTAGTGGTAGTGGTAGTGGTAGTGGTAGTAGTAGTAGTAGTAGTAGTAGTAGTAGTAGTAGTGGTAGTAGTAGTGGTAGTAGTAGTAGTAGTAGTAGTAGTAGTAGCAGTTGCAACCCTAGGCTCATCTGAATGTGAACTTAATGGACTGCAGGCTGAAGTTGCCCCTCTTTTGCAGTCCACCATTCTCCTTTCAGGGTGTTTAGGGATGGGGATCAGGCAGCTTCATTGCCCAGGTATGGCGTCCCTCTCCAGAACCGGAGTTCAAACCATATTCATACATTACATTAATAAACTTTATTATATTGTCTGCAGATGATACAGCACCGGTCGCAGAGGCAGTAATGTATTAGCAGCTAAGCATCTGAGGTTAGAAGAGTTGTTAAGAGGAAGAAACTGACGAGCAATGAGTGAAAATGTATGGTGATGAACTGTACCAGAGATATAGAGCAGAGCGATGTAAGAGTACGACTAAGCGCGAAAGATTTGAAGGAAGCGAAGCGGTTTAGATAAATGGTGAGATAATGGAAATATCGGCTTGTTCAGTCGAAGATGAATATGTCTTACGTAATGGCAAATGACTTGCACGGATTCCAGGTGTGGGCCCTGAAGAATAGTGACCAGAAAGGTATGGAGTGTCGGAAATGAAGTGTGTAATGTTTACATTTCGTATAAGTTAACTTAACAGGATGGGCAATGAGACTGCAAGACAGAGTAGTGGAACCAGTATTACTGTAGTATGGCGGAAGGGGCCAGTAAGAGTGTGTTAAATCTAGTGAAAATTGGTAAGGAAAAAAAAAGTAATACAGTAGATAATATACAGATCAGAAGTTGAAAGAGTGTGAAGAGAGGGGAAGGTCTATGAAAGCTTGAATTGAAACTGTGAACATGATTATAAAAGATAAAGGACTGGGGCAGCGAGGACGGTGAGAAGCCAGCATGAAAATCAAGGAAAGCAGAATGAAGTGGATTCTTGGTGGGGAGGAGGGGATGATTAGCTGTCAGTGATCGACGAGTCACCAACGATACGACTTACGTAAGCCGTACATGAGCGAGGCGTGGTTGTGGGTTGTAATTGGCGTGGCGCAGACCCTACACCATTAGATACGGCAGCTTAGAGTCGGAACGTGAGTGAATGAGGTTGCTTTCTCCGGATTTGGGGTGACATCATACTGGAGCGGGTAACATCTGGCATATATGAATTCCAATTTAGAACGACAGAGAGACAGATAGACATAGACAGATACAGTAGACAGGCTGACAGACAGACATATAGATAGGCAGATAGATGGATAGATAGATTGATTGATAGGCAGCTAATGAAATAATGGCAGTAATTCATGGTTGTGAAACTGTACAAAGGGAATCAGACACGCACGCATATACAGTATGTGTTCGTGTTTGCGGCAAATTGCTGTTACTGTGTGCGTGTGTGCATTTAAGTGTGCGTGCTTTTGTGAATGTATACCTTTATGTGCACATACACTGATTGCAGAGAACACTGGTTTAACTAATTTCACAGGCTTTCCTCCATTCCTCTCTCCTCCCTCCCTTCTCCCTCTTCCCTCAGCTTCCTTGTTCTCCTTTATCTTCTCTTCTTCCTTTCGTCCTCCATCCCTCTTTGCATCTCATTAAATGTGACTGTTTTCTCCATTCTTTTCTCTCTCTCTCTCTCTCTCTCTCTGATTTTTTGTCTTTCTCTTGTCTCTTTCGTTCATTTCCCTCCTTCGACTTAATAAACGTTTCTTCTCCTATTCTCTCCCTTCGCCCTGTTCCTGTATTTGATCATTCAATAAATCCCCCCCCCCTTCTTCTATGTTTCCCCTTTACTTCTCGTCCTTCATCCATGATTTTGCTGCTCTCCACCTTTTTAATGCTTCCCCTCCCATTTCCTTCAATTTTTCCTCCCTCCTCCTATCTTCTTCCCTCATTTTCCCCTGTTATTATCCTCTCTTCCTTTCTCTTTACCTTATTCCCTCTTCTTCGCTTTCTTCCACTCCTTCATCATCTCCCGCATTCTTTCTTCTTTCTTCTCCTATTTTCTTTTCCTCCTTTACATCTCCAATTGCCTTAACCATTCAATTCTTCTTACTTCACCTTTCCTCTTAATATCTCCATCATATATCCTTTTCTTCTCTGTTTTTTTTTTCCCCCTCTACTCCTACTACCTTCTATTTTCACAGTCTCTCTCTCCTCCTTATTTATTTTCTCTCTTGTTTCTTCTCCCTCACTTTCACCCTCTTTCTCTTGTGTCTCCGTTTCACCTGCTTTCGTTTCTACTACCTTTCTCTCCCTCACTTCTTTGCTCTCTCCTCCTCTCTCCTTCCTTGTTTCTCGTACTTCCTACCTCGCTCCTCGTCTCTCTATTTTCATAATCTCCTATTCTCCTTCCCTCTTACAATTCTTTTTCTTCGCTTCTTCGGCTCTCCTTCACTCTCTTCTCTGTTCTTCTTCTCCTTCACTCTCTCTCCTCTGTTCGTCTCCCCTCCATCACTCTTTCCTCAGTTTTTCTCCCCTTCACTCTCTTCTCTGTTCTTCCCCTCTCCTTCATTCTCTCTTCTGTTCTTCTTCTCTCCTTCACCCTCTTCCTTGTTCTTCATCTCTCCTTCACTCTCTTCTCTGTTCTTCTCTCCTTCACTGTCTCCTCTGTTCTCCATTCCTTCAGTCTCTCCCCTGTTCTCCACTCCTTCACTCTATTTTCTTTTTCTCTCCTTCACTCTCTCCTTCGTTTTTCCTCCGCTCCATCACTCTCTCCTCTGTTCTTCTCTCCTTCATTCTCTCCTTCTCTCCTTCGCTCACCTCACGTCTTCTCCTCTTCTGCTTTTCTCTCCTTTTCTCTCCCCTTACAAGATAAATGAACTGCCTCCCATGTGACATTAGAACCCTCAGCATTGTCGGGAATAGCACTCTTTGTAAATAATGGTGGTAGTTGTGGTTGTGGGGGTAGATGTGGTGGTTGTGGTGGTAGTTGTGGTAGTGGTGGTAGATGTAGTGGTGGTGGTAGTTGTGGTAGTGGAGGTAGATGCAGTATAGTAGCCGTGATAGTAGAGGTAGTGGTAGTTGTCGTCGTTGTGATAAACGTAGCAGTGATTAGTGTGATTGATTTGCGAGTAGTGTTGAATATGGTAATTGTAGTGGTGGAAGGTGCAGGTGTGGTAGAGGAGGTAGTTGTGGTAGTCGTGGTAATGGAGGCAGATTTATCAGTGTTAATTACGGTGGCTGATATAGCAGTTGTTGTAGTGGAGTTAATTTAACAGTGATATCCGCTGTGGTGTAAGTGACTGCTAGGGTTAATAGTTATAAGAGTGGTAATTGTGGTGGTAGTCGAGATAGTAGTAGTGTGGTTGGTCATGGTAATAGAAGTAATAATACAGTAATACGGGACCATGAAATAGATGATGTTAAAGGGTTTGTAAGTTGCAGTGGCTGTCATATTAGCAACTAGAAAGCACTCAGAGAGCGCACACCTCCAGTTCTGGATCAGTGGAGATATTGTGTGGAATACATAGGAGCCGAATCCGTCCAAAAATTCAATCAATTGTTCCTTGACCCATGGCTCATTCCTTCACAGTATTTTACTGAAATTCAATGAGAACTTTTGGAGATATGGTGCGGCATACGTAGGCTCCAGATTTGGATCCGCCTCCATATTTAATACATTCTTTCTTGGCGCATGACCCACCATTCCACAAAATTTTATTGAAATTCACTGAGAACTTTTGGAGATATTGTGTGGCTAAACAAACAGACAAACAGGTGAATACATAACCTCCTCCAACTTCGTTTGCGGAGGCAATAATCCTGTCATAAAATAGTTGCTGTTATGGTAGCGGTGTATAGTTTGTTTTGGTGGTAGCAGATGTAGTAGTAATAGTAATAGTAGTAGTAGTAATAGCAGTAGTAGTAGTAGTAATAGTAGTAGTAGTAGTAGTAGTAGCTGTAGTAACAGTTGCAATCCCACACTCTTTTCAATGTGAACCCAGTGGACTGCAGGCTGAAGTTACCCTTCTGCAGACCACCATCCTCCTTTAGGGAGGTGGGGTGTGAGATGAGGGACATTTGTATAAGTAGGCAGTACAAGCATTATTCCCGGTTAGAGCGTTAAGAACTTTCCACATATGTCTACAGGAGTAATGTGTTTCTCTAACATATAGAAAGGAGCTTGAACTGGCAGAGATTGACTAAAACCGCTACGTCACATGCTGAGTTGCGTGGGACTAAGCCAAAATTTATATGACTGTGAAGTATGGGTCACCAACTGGGTTTGGTTTGAAAAATAATCCCCCATAATGAATTTCCCTGATTTTTCATAGAATTTGGGTGGCTTAGCTTTTATCACGCCATGGTACGGTATGGCGACACGGTGCTTGGCTCCTGTCTAGTAATAACGGATTCGATTCTGGGTTAGTATATTAACATTTTTACGCGCGCGCGCCCACACACACACACACACACACACACACACACACACACACACACACACACACACACACACGCACGCACGCACGCACGCACGCACGCACGCACTCACGCACACACACACACACACACACACACACACACACACACACACACACACACACACACACACACACAACGTGCACGTGCGCACTCACACGTACACACGTTCACATAAACACAAGTAATTGTTCTTGGAATTAGTACAAACAGTAATATTCTCAGAATACCTCTTTGTAGGCGTCTCTTAATGATAGTTAATGTGCTCATTAATGTATGTGATTGTGTTTATGTGTGCGTATTAGAATCTCAAACTGTGTGTGTGTGTGTGTGTGTGTGTGTGTGTGTGTGTGTGTGTGTGTGTGTGTGTGTGTGTGTGTGTGTTTGCTCAGGTATGCATACATGAATTGTTATATCACTGTGGGTCTTGTGTCACATTTCTTTTATACCTCAAATTAATGAGCTATATCTGTATACTGAAATGCCCTTAGTTATGAGAATACAATAATTTTGTTCTGAAGATCATATTCTGCGGGGTATGGAAGCCTTCATAGTATTCCCATCTTGATCATTTATTTTGCAAACTGTACCTTAACATCATTTTGCATGCTATATTATTTTAACACTGACATACTAAGCATCTGTGATATACAAGAGGGTCCTGATGTGTAATGTACAGAATAGCCGCCTAAGAGAGTGGCCTTGGTCTACGAACGTTCCATATCCCCTTACAACACTAATCAAAGTCAGACAAAAACTGTTTTATCCTGACATTGAACACAGCTACTGTAAGAAGGTGTAATCAGTGTTGGTGGAGCCACACTGCGAGCTGCTTCCATTTAATCTTTATGATATTCATGGCTATTTCACCAACATCTTTCTGAAACACTACCTCTCTTTATTGATGCATCACTTTATTTTTCTGAGACTCAGCTGTCTAAGGCCTGACTGCAAGTTATTTTAATATATTTCTGTTTTCTCTATTCTCATTTCCAAGCAAAATATGACTGCTGCATATGTGTCGAATGACCTTATTTTCTCTCGTTTTCCCTAACTACCTTTCCATAGCGTCTGGTGCAATCAGGTAGTTTATTCAGGCTAATACCAAAATATATTACATAATCGAGGACCAGGAAGTATTAAGCTTCAAAACTATCTCTAGTAAACCTTTCTCTACACAATGTATCCCGGAATTCTATCTGAGCTAACTTTAGGCTATACTTTTCAGTGGGGAGAAATCCTAATAGTCAATGGATTAATCTTTCAAAATCTTTACACTCTGGGTTTGGCCATCGTACATAATTCTAGTTAAAAATGTCCATGGTGGTTACCTCTCTTAGCTGCACCTAATTCTGGAATTATTTAACTGTTTTAAATCTAAGGTGGATTTTATTTCTTTTGATTTCAGAATTCTCCTTTTTAGAAAACTTTTATGTTTGCTGCTACTTTTGGTTCTCCTCTTATTTCACTGATCCTACTAGTGAACCGGTTGACATCTCTACCATACTTAACCCTCTCGAGCCAAGTATGTCTTTTGCTTTAATTTTTTTCCAGGTACCGTGGATGATTTCATTCAACTTTGATGAAATATTCCCCCCGCTGTGTGAGTAAAACCGAAGCCAGTAACCTGCACAGGTTAGGTACTGATGCAGACATAAATATCGATTCACTTCGTTACGAGAAATTACAAGATGGTGAGCAATAACTCAAGAAACAGTTATTCGATCTTCGGAACCCAACAAGCTTTTCATAACATTGTGTAAGAGCTCCATGATATTTCGAACAAAAATTTGATCAGCGTTAGTGCCCGCAACACTATAATACATCTATTTTCATTTTATTTTTCCTAAAAGCAGAGGTTTTCGTTCGTCACAGATAAGACTTCCCCAGGCCCTAGAGGTTAATGGCCTTGAGCAGCTTGTATAAATTGCACCCTATCCATATTCCTGACCATTCTGGAAAAGTTCCAACGTACTTGACCTATTTACTACAACTTATCTTTCCGCTGTTCTCTGTTAACTGATTTCTGAGATTGGGTCCTCTGATCACAGTATTATCTCACGAACCATCCCTATCACTCAAGTAAAGCCTCCCTAAGCAGATATGTCTGTGTAACGATGATCCCATAAATCAGGAGGACCTCAGTTTTCTTGGAATTATTTGACTGTGTAACTGAGGGCTCTGCACAGCGTTCAACATATTCCTAAAGGGTATTGGAGTTTACATTGGGCATTTTTTTCCTTCGCTCGTGTAAACAAAAACAAAAAAATCCCCTGGTTTGTCAGCCTTTGTCCACATCAAGGAGATAAATTTTAAAAGGTACTGTACTGATGCAGACTTATACTGAATCACGTACACTCTAAGCTTCTACCCAGTCATAATAAAATTGTCCATCGTCATCTCAGGACCAAATACGATAAGCTTTCCAGTGGAACCTTATCCCATCTTTCTCATATCTTGCCAAAAATCTCCCTAACATTTTAAAGTGTTCCTCTTCCCTTCCTCCATTTCACTCAAACAGTTTTGGTGTTGCTTTCTAATCTGTTAAAGCTAACCTTTAATAGACTTTCTCTTACAACTCTATTTGAACAATTCTGGTGATTTTTCCCTCATCTCCTCCCCCGTCTGACATTCATATGCCAAACATGAAAAGCTTTACTTTTATGCTTAAGTAAACTTTTTCGTCTTTGTTTATTGGGCTGCTGTTTTCGTATCTTATATTTTTTCAGCCTGTCCAACCCTTACAACCACTGTCTAGTTGTCATATTTTGTTTTGTTTCCAAAGTACCTGAATCTAGCCTCAGGTTGGCGGAGTTTGAAGCACTCATCTTTTCGGAACTTTTTTTTTTTTTTTCCACAGTGTTTACAGGTTCGTCACAGGTGTTCTTTAGATGACCTTACGTTCGTCTCAAATTAATGACCATACTTCCTTTTGGATTATGATGGAAATTTCTTATTGCGTTAAACAATTCAATAGCCCTCGACTAGCTGTGACACCAAGCTTTAATTTCAAACCAGCTCCTGTTCTTTCATCCCATATTTCCATTCTAGTCGTTCTATAGACTCTGTTTTAAACGATCACTACACTTCTAAAGCTATTCGTTTTTTTTTTTCCATTCTACTTTTTCGTTCCGTTCTCTCTATACATTGATGCTCCTCTGAGGCGTGTCTTCCTGTATCTTTTTTTTTTTTTTTTTTTTTTTTTTTGGTTACCAGTATTTCAGTGGTTACTGTTTTTCTCTGAATCCTCAACTTGCATCTCTTCATCATTACGGAAGACACGCAGCACCTGTGTAGCTAATTGCTCCTTCTCATTTTCAGTCCACATCTCCAGTGCTGTAGTTCTCGGGGGTTCCTTGTTTTTATCTACACGACTGGTTATCTCTAGAGCTGCTCTCCTAGGTCTGCGTCTCCCTCTGCCTTCGACCTCCCATTATGCAAACGCAGTGTGTTCAGGCATCTTGAAATGAACGAATCTTGGTTTTCATTCTTTTTTCTTTTAGTTCGGTGGAAGGGTCAAGTTTGGCACACGTCCAGGCCTTCTTTTTTTTCCCTTTTATCGTTTATCTTTTTCTCTTATGCATAAACTGTGCGTGCCTGTGAATGCAAGAGTGGACTTATCGTTGCATATCCTTAGATACTCGTATATCTCCATGTGTGTATTTTCATCCCCGTAAAAGTGTGCCACAGAGAGACAAATGTGTGTGTGTGTGTGTGTGTGTGTGTGTGTGTGTGTGTGTGTGTGTGTGTGTGTGTGTGTGTGTGTGTGTGTGTGTGTGTGTGTGTGTGTGTGTGTGTGCGTGTGTGTGTGTGTGTGTGTGTGTGTGTGTGTGTGTGTGTGTGTGTGTGTGTGTGTGTGTGTGTGTGTGTGTGTGTGTGTGTGTGTGTGTTTATGTGTGCATATATCCGTTCATCTCTCAACCTAAACATATATCTCTTATTTCATATATATACATCTAGCTATATATCTATGTTTTTAGTTCTTTCTATCTGTCTTGTCATCCGTCTAAGACCTGTATACATCTACCTATCAACTTACTCATCTGTCTGTCTGTCTGTCAGTCTATCTATCTACCATTCTATCTACCACCCCTCAGACAGGCTCACCCATAACCTCAATTTAGTGCTGTTGATCGATTTGCTTCCTCTCCTGGCTGGTCTCTTCTCCTCTTCTTTCCTCCTCTTCCTTTCCTCCCTCCCTTTCCCCCTCCAGCTCTATCTGTCTGTCTGTCTGTCTTTCTATCAATCTATCTCTCTTCTTCTCTCTCTTTCTATCCAAATCTTTTTTAGACCTGTTTCCGTCTACCTTTTTTTTATATATCTGTCCCTCATTTTTATATTGCCTCTATATATCCTCTTTTCTTTTTTCTTTTGCTTATTTTCTCTATTTCCCCTCTCCTTCTCCACCTCCATTTTCTCCTATCATCCTTCATTTCTTCCTGTCCTGCCACCTCTTTATATTTGTTCTTCCTGTTTCCTTTTCTTTTTGGAGAGAGAGAGAGAGGGAGGGGGGGGGTTGTGCAGGCTTGTGTGGGTGTCGGTGTTTGTGTGTGACTGCTATTTGTTTGTCTGTAATTCCTTGTTTGTTTATGTGAGTGTGTGTGTGTGTGTGTGTGTGTGTGTGTGTGTGTGTGTGTGTGTGTGTGTGTGTGTGTGTGTGTGTGTGTAACTCCGGCAAAAAAAAAAAAAAATGAAGCCTTTTCGCGATACCGTGTGTCTCACAAGGCGACAGCTCAGGACCACCCATGAATTTCTTAACCTTTTCAGCTCAAGGACGTCTCATCAAAGTGTTATTTTTCCTTCCTTTACGTTTCTTTTCACACTTTCTTCCTGTCTCTCACACCTTCATTTATCTTGTCCTCCCTCTCTCTTCTTTTTCCCTCCCTCTTTTTTCACTGCCCTTCCTCTGTCACTTCCTGCCATCCTACCTTCCTTCTCTGTCCTCCTTCCCTCACTCTTCCTCCAACCTTCGTCCCTCTCCTCCCTACATCCTGTCTTCCTTCTCTACAATCCTTCCCTCCCCTCTTTCTTACTCTTTCTTCAATCCGGTCCTTCCATACTGGCTTCCTTCTCGCCCCTAGCCCCCTTGGACCCCCATCCCCCTTCCCTGAGCACCCTCTTTCTTGTCTCATAATATCGTCTTTTCTCTCCCGAAGCCCTAATGCGGAGGAGGCCAGATTAAAGGACGCAAGAGAGTAGAGGAAATATAGGGATGAGAGAGAGAGAGAGAGAGAGAGAGAGAGATTAAGTTTCCAGTACCTTCAGTCTCCTATGACTCACTCTCACATGAATTTAATCGTCTTTTGTCGGCTACAAAGAACACAGAGGTGGATCCCGACAATGTAAACAATAATGTTGGCACTAATGCATTCCTCATTTTTTCCACAGACTCAACTGGATAAAAATAATCTTGTGTTACCTGTTGTTCCGAGTGAGAAAATGAACACATTACTCAGACGGCATCCCTTTATTTATTAACTTATTTATTTATTGTTAAAGTAAGATTATGCCACTATGATTAGACGTGAATTTGTTATGAGGTAATGAAGGCGATATTTAAACCCGGTGTCCCGAAAATTCTTTCCCAGGTTTGTGGAAAGTGTCTGGTGGTAGCAAAACTAGAAAATTTGTCATCGTTGTGAAGGCGATAACTTTCTTTGACTTTAATTTATAGCCCGACATTCATCATCATCATCATCATCAACAACCTCATCATCATCAACTTCATCAAACTCATCATCAACCCCATCATCATTATCATCATCATCATCAAACTCATCATCAACCCCATCATCATCATCATCATCATCAAACTCATCATCAACCCCATCACCATCATCATCATATCATCATCATCATCAATCTCATCATTTTCTTCTTACTCCTCTTTCGCACTTAATATTCCTACTTAAACTTTTATATTATCTCTTGCGACTTCTAATGTGTATCACTCAAGATTATGTACGCATAAGAGGATTGCTTATTTGGTGATCACTAGCTTAACTCTCGTCCAAGAACTGCAGTACATGACAGTGAGAGAGAGAGGGAGAGAGAGAGAGAGAGGGGGGGAGGGGGAGGAGGCAATAAGAGTGAATGAGAATGAAAAAAACTGAAGGAGGAAAATGAGAGGGCAATGAGACGTGAGGTGAGAAGAAGAAGGGAGGGGGGAAGGGGAAGGATTGAAAGGGGTGAAGAGTGAGGAGGAGAGGTAGAGAGAGAGTAGGAAAATGAAGAAGGGGTATGAGCGATGTTGAGTTTAGAGGGAGATAAAGAAATCAAGAATGAGAGGGAAGGGGAAGAAGGGAAACTTAGAGGTGCGAGTGAGAGGTGAAGGTGGAGGGAGGAAAAAAAGGTGGTGAATTAACAGAGAGAAATATAAAGAAGAGAGAGGAATGGCAAGTGAATTAGGTGGTATGAACTAGAGGGAAGGGGATGAGGCGATAAAGATAAAGAGAAACATGAGGGTGAGAGTAAGACTATGATGTGAAGGAGGGCAAGGAGTAATGAAGAGGAAGAAAAGGGGGAAGTTAGTGAATGGCAGAAGGAGGGAATGATAGAGAAACAAGTAGGTGAATGAGACCCCCGAGAGGAGGAAGAAACTGGGAGGAAGAAGGAACGAGAGTAGTCAGTGAAGTGGGGGAGGAGGAGAGAACGGACGGAGGGAGAAGGAAGGAGATAGGTCAAGGAGATGGTGAAAAGGGGGAGGAGGAGAAGGGAATGAGGAAGAGACAAAAAGAGAAAACAAAGAGGTGGAGGAGGAGGGAAGGAGGAAGAGAAGTCAAGGAAGGGGAAAAAAGAGGAGGAAGGATAGGGAAAGAAAGAAGACGAGGAGGTAGAGAAGGAAAAAAAGGTTGGAAAGAAGAAGGAAAAGCAGAAGCCAAGGAGATGGAGATAGAGGCGGAGGAAAGGAAGGGGAGAGGACGGGAAGGTGGAGAAGGAGAGAGGAAGAGGGAGAAGGAGGATGACAAGGAAATGGAGGAGAGGAGGCGAGGGAAGGAGGGAGAAGGAATATAGATGGAGGTGTGATTGGAGCAGACAACCTAGACTGGAGGAGTCGAGGTGGCAACACACACACATATACATATACACATTAACACACACACACACACACACACACACACACACACACACACACACACACACACACACACACACACACACACACACACACACACGGATCGTCATAAAACTGCGCACCTAACGGGAGACTAAAATAGAAAGCGATATTTTTTAAAGGTGGTAATAAATAATATTTTGTTTATTCTCTCTCTCTCTCTCTCTCTCTCTCTCTCTCTCTCTCTCTCTCTCTCTCTCTCTCTCTCTCTCTCTCTCTCTCTCTCTCTCTCTCTCTCTCTCCAATCTTTCATCCCTTTAAAATGCCAATCTCAATTTACTGCCCATTTATTTTGTGAGTGGATTCGCGTCAATATTCCCTTTTTCCCTCCATTATTTTCGTATTTTTCCTGTTTTTTTTTTTTACCTATTTTTTCCTGTTCCCCTTTTTTATCTATTTTCCTTCCTTTCCTTTTGTTTATATAGTAATGTCTTCTATTTCTCTGACTCTCCCTTGTTTTCAGTATAGACTAAAGCCTACCTTTTGTCTGGCTGTCTGTCTCTTTGCATATATTTAACTCTCTCTCTCTCTCTCTCTCTCTCTCTCTCTCAAGGGTGATAAAGAGGGAGGAAGGAAGGAAGACAATGGGTGGCAGAGACGGAGAGAGGGTGGTATAGAAGGTGGGGCAGGTAGGCAGTGATTAGTAGATAGGTAGTGACTCAGGTTCTCAGGTGAGGTGGTGGGAGGTAGAAGGAAAGAAGGAAGGAAGGAAGGATAGAAGGATCGATGGGCGGATGGAAGAGAAGGAAAGAAGGATGGGTGGATGGAAGGCAAGAAATAATGGAAGATGGCAGGAGAGATGAAAGATATGGAAAATAGGAAAAAGTAGGGAAGGATAGACGAAATGGCATGGAAGGAAAGAAGGGAGAGAGAGGAAGGGACGGAGGTTGGGAGGAAGAATGAACGAAGAAGGAACAGGGTAAAGTAATAAACAAAGGAAGAAAGAAAGGTAGATAGATAGATAGACTGACAGATGGACGGATAGATAAAAGGAAGCAGAGTCCGAGGAGATGAAAGCACTAAGACAAATTGTGCAAGAAAGGAAGAGAAGAGAGAAGAGAGGATGAAGGTCACTGGTGGGCGAGGGAAAATGAGGAATGAGGAAAGGAAGGGACAGATAATGAGAGAACCAGGATGGATGTGAAGGAAGTGAAAATTTAATGGGAGAAGCGACGAAGGAAAAGGAGAAAACTTGGATGGTGGGAAAGAAATATGAAGAAAAAGTGAAGAAAAAGAAAAAGGAATGAAGAAAAGAGGACTAGGATAAATAGGGAGTAGAAAAAAGTAAATAAAAGAGAGAAAAAGAACTGCAGGCCTGATGGATAGCACAAAATAAATGAGGGAGGGAAAGAAAAGGGGAATGTTGATAAAAAGGAATTTAATTAGTAATAGATATGTTACTGAAACGAAAAGGGGAAGAATTAAAGCAAAAAAGGAAGGAAGGAAGGACGGAAGGCAGGAACGAGGACACATTGTTCCAATAGGATAGATGTAGTTAGAAAATTAGAGAGAGAGAGAGAGAGAGAGAGAGAGGGGGGGGGGAGGGAATCAAGCATCAACCAGGAAAACTCTGCAGGCATGTTAGACGACAGAGAGGCAGGCGGCGGGTAGGTAGGACGGTAGGTATAACGGTAGCTAAGCAGATAGACAGGAAGACAGGTAAGAAGATAGGTACAGAAATAGATTGATAGATAGACAGAGAGGCAGTTAAGTTAGTAGGTAGGTAGATAGGTAAGTAAATAAGGCAGGCAGGAAGGTAGCATGTAGGCAGGTAATTAGATCTGTAGGCAAGTAGGTAGGTAAGAAGGCAGGTTAAGTAGGTAGGTAGAGAAGATGAAAGAGAGTCAGATATGTGGGTAGAAAAGTAGGGAGGTAGGAAGGCAAGTTGGAAGAGTGGGTAATCAGTCACGAAGGTAGGCAGGTAGGTCGACAGGTAGGTAAGTAAGCGGGTGGCTAGGTGGATAGGTAGGCAGGTTGGTAGGTAGAGAGGCTGATAAGAGGGGAAACAGGTAAGTAGCGATTTAGGTAAGTAAGGAGGTAGTTAGGAAGGTAGGGAGGTAGGCGGACAGGCAGGCAGGTAGGTAGGTAGAGTGAGACAGGTGGTTGAGAAGCAGGCAGGTAAGTAGGCAGGTAAAGAGACAGTCAGACAGGTAGACAGAGGTAGGTAGGTAGGTAGGTAGGTAGAGAGACAGGCATATAGGTAGGAAGGTAGGTAGGAAGATAGGCAGGTAGGTAACTAGCTGGGTAGGTTGAAAGGTAGAAAGGAAGGAAAATATATGCTGAGGTAGGGAGGTAGGCAGGGTGATAAATAGAGACAGGGAAGTGGGTAGGTAGGGAAGCAAGTAGGTAAATAGGTAAATAAGTAAGGTAAGTAAAGAGGCAAGCAGGTGCAGTACGTAGATAGGTAGACAGGTAAGTAAACAGAGAGGCAGACAGGTAAGTAGAAAGGCAGGTAAGTAGCTGGTCGGTATGGAGGTAGGCAGGTAGGTAGTCAGGTAAGTAGAGAGACAGACTGGTGACTTTAATTACCGTGTTATTAAGTCCTAATTGGTAGATAGGGAAGCATGTACGTAAGTATGTATGTATTTATGTATGTAGGTCGGTGAGTAATGACGCACACAGGAAGTAAGTGTAGGTTGTAAATTATGAAGCTACGGAAAGATACATAGGCCACACACACACACACACACACACACACACACACACACACACACACACACAAAACCAAAAATATTAAAAGACTATAAATATATTGGATGGCAATAAAGAATTTCGTCATTTATTCTAGGTTTCAACGAGTGATTTTATTTTCATAAAAAACTCATTGCTTTCCAAGAGTTAAGAGTGAGACGAGAAAAAAATATAGCCTCAAAAAAAAAAAAAAAAAAGAAAAAGGAAATTAGAAAAAAAAAAACATAGGAAACACTGCGCTGTTGCAACCCTCCACTTGACCAAGCACATACCCCACAACCTCCCTGCACACCTAACCAAGCTCATAACAGCCCTCACCCCCCTCAAACTTTTCTTTTAAAGGTGAACGCAAGGTGAATGCCTTGAGGACACTTAACTTAGGCCCTTCAGATTCATTGCGGAGCTTGCACTGAAATCTCTAGATTTTTTTTTTTCGTTAAAAGAAAAACTACTTAAGACACAGCATTCTACCTATCAAAAGGCACCAGTTCACTATAAGACATAACTATGTGAAATTCATTACTCTATAGTGAATACTCTCTGAGTTCTGGCCCAGAAACGAAATCTCTACGCCTGGCCAGCTGCCCTGCCGCCCAACTCTACTGACGGACACCTGTTGATCCCAGTAATAACAACACCCTCCTATGACTTTGTCAGGTGGAAAGTAAAATAGAACACTTAAGAGAGAGAGAGAGAGAGAGAGAGAGAGAGAGAGAGAGAGAGAGAGAGTACGGGAGAGATAGGCCCGAGTGAGAAAGTGAGTGAGTGAAAGACAAACAGCCCAGTCAGTCTCACCCTACCTTGCTCTCCTTATTATGGTGCAATTACCCGCTCAGTCCTCAGGGTACTGCCTCTCTAAGTATGTGCTCTCTCTCTCTCTCTCTCTCTCTTACTGCCAAAACATCGACGCCTTTCTTTATCTCACATTCACTTACCATCCATCTCATTGTTTTTCACACAGTCTTTTAACCTCACACTCGTTCTTGTATACCCTTTGCATCACCCATTCTACATATATTCTCTCATATAACCGCACTAAGTACACTCTTCCGCCCTTTGATTTACACACTTCCCTGTCTTTCACGAATCACTGTTTCTTATCCCATCTAACCTACGGACTCCACGTGCATTCTGAACAGTCGAAGTTTTGAGGTGTTCAAATAATTTGTGTTTTATACTTATGTTATTCCAACTTCTTATCCATGTCCTACTATGGGTAAGAGAACATCATGCAGTCCTCTAACAGCCTCTATATTCAAATCTTATTCAGCATCGCGGCCATGGTACTGTAGCACTACTTACTTTACTTTCTAGGGCCACTCCGCCCTCCACCTCCATTACCCATTAACATTTCATTTTTATTCGTACACCCAGGTACTGTCGGAGACTAAAACTTAAATACTACTACACCTTTTCTACATTTATCTTTACGCATCCATTACTCTTGTTTAAAACCTCTTTATTTGAGCTGAATTTATACCACATATCGATCCCAACAACTTATTTTTGTCCAGTGTGCCTTAAGACGCAGATAAATTAGGAACGAGTCATCAGACAGTGCAACACCCACGCACTTCATTTGACCTATGGGTCGAACAATTTATTTTGTCCTGTTGCATTGACATTATAAAGTTTACTAATAAAACCGAGCTACTCATTCTTGCTAGATCCCCACCACTTTCACTAACTTTGGCCCAGATCAGTCCAAAACTGTTTGAGATGACCTTGTATTGAAGCCTTAACTTTTGATCTCTTCCTGTGATCTTCAGCTCTGATTGTTCTCGAAGTCTAATCCCTTTACCCTTGCCTCACCCTGAACCCTTCAGTCAAACTTGATTTAAATCGGATAAAAATAACCACAAGTCACACACACCACAAAGCCAGCTAAGAGTCTGAAACTTGTGTGCTGGGCAATTCACAGGTCCTGTCCTTCCCCCTTACTATTTTTTAACCAGCCCATACCCCACTGACCGGGCTAATGTATGGCCCGGCCTGCACTATATGTACAGGAAATCTTTGAACGAACGAGCCATAGGTCTTATCTACAACACATCCTTCACGTTTGGCGTAAATAAAATAAAAATCGTGTTAGTCATTTTTTTTCTCTCTTAGACACAGCGGTCGAAATCTGACTTTGCCCTGTGACCTTGATTGCACACACACACACACACACACACACACACACACACACACACACACACACACACACACACACACACACACACACACACACACACACACACACACAGCAAAACATAACACCGGTTCTTCCTTTGCGAACACCGATGCAAAAAGTCATGGTCGTATCGAGAGAAGTAGCCCTTGGGAGAGAGCACGAATGGAATCTCAGTATTACTTTTATGTCGTAAGAGGCGAGTGAGAGAAGAAGGAATGAAGAAAACATCCTCGTCGTAATAGCAAAGGTAAGGGAGGAGAAGGAATCTCTCTTGAATTAGTGAAGTGCTGGGAGACAAGAAATTCCTCCCATAGTTTTGCTGGTAAGGGAGGAGAAGAAATCCCTTTCGTATTTGTGAAGGCAGACGAGAAGAAATCCTCCTGGTGTTAGTGAAAGTATGTCGTGTCCTTTTTTTCCACCCTAAGTAGAGGTGACGCTACATCAAAGGACAATGGGGGAAGAAGGAGGAAGGGAGAATTCTGAGAAGAGGTGGCTCTGGGATTTCCTTTCCAATGCTCAAGACTGAGTTCAAAGGCCATGGTCTTTATCTCCACACACCTGACACGGGAAATGGGGCACGAATGTTAATGATGTTGATGATGATGATGATGATGATGATGATGATGAATGTTCTTCAACCCAAGTTCTTCACACTGATATACTGCATATATATATATATATATATATATATATATATATATATATATATATATATATAAAAGAGAGAGAGAGAGAGAGAGAGAGATGTAAGCCATTTTCGGGAAACGTAACGCATTTACTCTCATATTCAGCCTCCCCAATTCTCTTTTTATCTTACCGACGCCCTTTGACATGGTCTCATGCCTTTACTTATGGGTATGGTGATTGGATTGCAGATTTACTAAACATATTCCAGGGCCTCCTGTCTCGGGGCAACCTCTGCTGGTTTGAAATGAAGGCCTTTATAAATAAATTATTTCCCCAGAAGTGTAAAAACACGGGTTCAGAACCACCAAAGATGGTCGCAAAACCACAAGGCTCAATAACAACCACCTTAGTTCATGCACGTGATTTTTTTGTTTTCGGTTGCAATTACAGTCCAAAGTCAATTAAAACAAGTCTTCTGGCCTGTTTATTCCGTGATTAGTTTCACATACAAACGAATATACAGTATATGCTTACATGTTACGAGCAAACCTTCGACAACTTCATGCATTAGCTCTAGTTACTTCTTGTATTATTACCAGCAACGACTTTACTCAGATTAGGAAAAACTTCGTTGTCCGGTAAAGGGGTGTGGTGACGCTTTATTAATCATCCACACAAAAGTTCGTCACCAGGCTGAGAAACTTTTCATTAAATTTGCTACAGACAGAGGCTTCCTCGTGAGGAGAGGCGTATGACTACCTCCCCATTCTTCTCTTATTTAGCCACTTTGGAATAAGGACTTCTGTAAAACCAAATATGGGTTGATTATTATCGCCGGATCGTTGTGTCAGTGTAGCAGACAGTACCAGTGTAACTGTGTGACACACACACACACACACACTCTCTCTCTCTCTCTCTCTCTCTCTCTCTCTCTCTCTCTCTCTCTCCAGTCCAGTCTCTCTATAAGCCTCTGGGACAGGCCATGGCGGGGAGAGCCAGGTCAATTACTTTGGAAATTGAGGTGTGTGTGTGTGTGTGTGTGTGTGTGTGTGTGTGTGTGTGTGTGAGAGAGAGAGAGAGGGTGTGAGGTGGGGGGAAGAGGGTATGTACGACACGCAAGACACCATGTTTGGATGCCTTGTTTATTGACAGGTGTGTTTCTGTCCTACCGCTCCTCACTTTCCAAGCTTCCTCACACCTTCTTCTACTTTCATTAAATTATTTCTTTCCTCTTCTTCTAGCAAATCTCCAGGCGATTTTAGTCGGACTAGGAGACACTGCTTGAACTGGGGATGTTAGATAGTGCTCATCATACTCTTAACTACTAGGACACTCTCTATGGTAAATAAAATTGCTTAGAAGAAGGAAGAATACAGTAACTATACCATCCACTTTCTTGCTTGTTTTTTTATTTTTGCCATCAGACGCTGTTCATTCCTCCAGTAAAGTGATCTATGTTATTATTATTATTTATTTACCAGATGATTCTATGCCCCTTTTTTACGGTTTTCTTGATATTCTGTTGTTGTTGTTGTAGTTGTTTTTCCTGGAGGCAGATGATTCTTCTTACTTGTGACAGTTTTTCGAAGCGGAGAAGACAGGTCTAGCCTTTCCTTCATTTAAGTCCTTTAGTACAAGAACTCTCATTAACTGAATAGAATAGTCTAACAGTAGAGAGAATTGAAGAAAACTGGCGTCATCATTGTGAAGGTGTTAATCATTTTCACTACAAGGTGGGTGCTGACGAGGGACACATCATAGGCAGCTATCGATATAACCTAACGACACAAATGCCTGCTTGTACAAACGTCCCTCGTCTACTTCATTTAATTTTCTTATCCCTCGGAAAGGGCTTGGTGAACTGCGGGAAAAGGGAATTTATGCACACCATTAACGGAGTTCACGTTTCAGATGAGTCTGGGGCCACTAACAACAACAACATTAGCAGCAACAGCAAAAACATCAACAACAATAACAACAACAACGTCAGAGAGTGGCAAGAAGCAACCGAAAGATAAAATCTTGAGGGGGTTATTTTCCTTTGCAGCGCCTCCCCCCCCCCTCTCTCTCTCTCTCTCTCTCTCTCTCTCCTAACCTAACCTTTTCCTGTACCTTCTTGTTCTTTATAGAAGATGAACAGAGGAAGGAAAGCAAATCAAATTAAAAAATAATCCGTACACCAGATTACAGGTGTCCTACATTCATAAAAAACCTGTAACAGTTGGACTTGAATTGGTCTAGGATGAAGTTTGGAGGGAAACTACTCTAGGGAAGCGAGTTCCAAAGAGATGAAGTTTGGAAAATATAAGAATTATGATGGGCAGAAGTTCTGCAGTATGGTAATGTGACAGGCCATTCATGAGCGCAACCAGATGCCCATGTAGCACGAGGGAAGGCTTGGAGAGGTGGCACAATGGATGCAACTTCGTCTGAGCATTTGCCACCAGTAAAACGCCTTTGTTCGAGAGGTATGAGCAAGGCCATTTAAATCTGAAAGCATTGAAACGTAGTCTTACGCCCCGAGGATGCCTAAAGTATATTGATGGCTATCTACCTACCAAGTTTCATGCCTTCATGGCAAATTGCCTGGCCTGTGGCCCTCCTTTGAAGATTTTCGACATGCTGCACATGGCGCATGTCACGTGCCACGTGCACCGCAGGGGTGTGATGAAACCTGTCAAAAATAAATCTTAAAGAACTGGGCTGTCATAGGGTGCAAAGCACGCTGTGGTCAGCCCTGTGGTTGTTGAGATATAACATTCTCAAAAGCGTTACGGTCGGGCCGGGTTGGGCTGAGCCTGGTTGGGCTGGGCGCTGGGCAGGGTTGGGCCGCTCATATGTGAGAAAATACTTCTACTTGACGAAAGACTCGCGAGGGCTTAGCCCTCGCTCGTAATAAAGTATCAGTAAAATAATGCAAGGGAGGCACCATTCCTTCTAACTTGCGGGGGCCGCAGTTCACTTGTAATTGCAGGGTTACTAACAATAATTCCTATCCACATCCACTCCACAAGAGTGAGCAATTTTCCAGCTGACAGAGCATGTGGCTCGTGCAAATTATAGCCAACTGCTAGTCAGTGAAGTAGTTGCGGATTCTATACAATAATCCAGGTTTCCTTGAAGCGGTTTTAGCAAGTGATCTAACATAAAAGGTCCAGCTGAAGATTTGTTAAGTGAAACAACGAGCATTTCAATATTTTTAGAGATAGGAATATTAACAAGACTGAAGGTATTATACAGCAGGAATCAGGCAATATCCTTCTATTACTAAATTTTATATAGCTTATTTGCTTTCTTAGCATTAAATGAGACAATGTTACTTTGTCCTCTTTCAGTCAGTGATCTTAGAAAAGTCTTGATTTATGAAGATTGCTGTACTGAGTTGCAAGTTAGAGATCTTAAACTTTGTAAATGAGTGTTTAAGTGTGAAAGAATGAAACGTTGAGTCATCTCCACATGAGTGAATGGGATTATGGGTGATACTGTAGATAAGAAATCATTACTATGAGTTAGAAATAGAGTTGGAGCTAGGGCTGATCCTTGTGACACGCGGGCATTAATCGAGTGGAAACTGGAATATAAGTCATCAACTTATACGTTATCTTTCTGTCGCTGAGATATGAGGAAATCAAAAGAACAAAGGATGATAGTCAGTTTGGATAGCAGGGAACGGTGCCACACTCTGTCTAAGGCTTTAGAAATATCAAGGGCTACAACATGGGTTTCTCCATGTTGGTCAATTGACTGATGGATGGTATGCGTCAAGAGATTTAGCATAATAACAGTGGATCTTTTGTGGCGAAAACTGTACTGTCTGTTACTAATTAAGTTGTTGGATTGAAGATGTTTAACAATATGCTTATTAAATAGTCTCAAATACTTTACCAAGAGACGTTTTGATAGCCATTGGTCTGTAATCAGGGGGGTCAAAGGCACTTTCTTTCTTCGGGATTGGGTGGGTATTGGCTTCTTTTCAAGAATCAGGGAATGAAAAAGTACGGATGCATATTCTGAATAATTTAGCAAGAACATGAATAAGTTCTGAGGAACACTTTATCAAAACGACTGGAGTAATTCCATCTGGACCTGCAGCTTTGTTGGTTGGTAAATTGTCAGCTTGAGGAAGCTAAGGCTACGTAGCACCTCTTCCTAAATGATATATTTTCTATATTACACTTTATCATCCTCCCGCAAGTTATTTATTCTTTTCTTTTGTCTACACTAATTACATAATTAGCACCAAAGACCCTGCTAATCCTCTCCTGCCCACGTCATCTCTAGTGCTGCATTTAGTTCCACTTAAATCCAGGTCCCCTTTAATATCTTTTATTCTTCTTCCTTCTATACGACTATATTCAACTTCGGAGAGGCCTTCCTTCTCTCTCTGCGTTATTGCTCATCCATCAACCTACTTACCTGTCTATCTACCTACCTATCTATCCACCTACGTATCAACCTAACACCCTCAGTTCCAAAGTCTATCTTAAGCTGAAGGGAATAAAAAGGAGACAGCAGGATAACCTTTTTGGGATGACGGGTTAATATTTTCTGATATAAAATTTCAGCTAACCACATATGCGAGTATTAAAAATATGTTAATAATGGACGCAAGGTAATATTCATCAAGGTGTGCTGTGTATGATATAAGGACAAGAATGATGTTTATCAGGCTTGATACCCCTCATCCTTTCCTTGCCCCAGTGTCTACTTACCCTCCCACCTACCTGTCTACCTACCTACCTACTTACCTGTTCACCTATCTACCCTCTACCTCTGCCTTTCTGTCCACCTACCTACTTACCTATCTGTCTACCTACTGACATTTTCCCTTTGTATCAACGGGTACCCTCCTACCTACTTACTTACCTTCTCTGTCTCAGTCACACTGCCTACCTTTCTATCTACTTACCTTCTTTCCTACATACAGACTTTTCTACTCCTTCTTCATCGCTACGTACCTACCTGCTACCTACCTACTCTGCGTCTCTCTACCTCATTGCCTACCTACCTTTCTGCCTACCTACCTATCTTCCTTCTCTTTCTGCCTCACTCTCCCTATATTTTTTCTCTTCCTCTGCCTGTCTACCATCTACTTTCTTTTCTCTGCACCTTATTGTCTACCTACCTACCTGCCTACCTACAATCCTTCTCTCTTTGTCTCACTGCCTATCTTCCTGTCTACCTACATGCCTGGCTACCTACAGACCTGCCTACCTACCTGCCTACCTACCTGCCTACCTACCATCCTTCTCTCTCTGGCTCATTG
>NC_137033.1:12002395-12104895 GCF_032717465.1 Coenobita brevimanus
TACTGTGCTAAAGAGACAAGAAACGATGTTAATTTACCTGCTCAGTATAAATACGTTTGTTACGTACTATCCTAACTGTTGAAGAGGGATGCCTTCACGTGGTGGTTTCAATATAGCCAGGCATTTCCGCTGCCGGTTATACAAACGTCCCTCAGTTCCGCCCCTAGCCCCCGAAAGGAGGACCATGGACTGGAAAAGAATGGCAACTATGACATGCAGTCCACTGGGTTCACGGTTAGAAGAACCTAAGGCCACAACATGAGCAACAGCAACAACAACAACAACATAATATCTTATTCTTTTTCCACCAGGCAAATTAATTCCATTCACGAGTGACCCTTGGCAGAGGAAGGGTTACAGTTCGCATCCATTAACCCCTATAGTACAATTGTTCTCTTTCATCTTATTTTTGCTAACGTCTGACTATTATGCTCAACTTAGGGAGTTTTTTATTTAATGCAGGTGATAAAAAATTCTAATTAGCTCTTTCAGTTCAGTACTGTCTTGTTTTATTCTTGCTGCCGCCAAGCCGTAATGCAACTTGGGATAAATCCCTCGTCGTCCTGAAGGGGTTAAAACCGTCTTCGTTACACTGGGTATTTCTATTTAAATTCTTTACTACCATCTGATCTTAAGCGACACCCCTAACACTGAAGGAGATAGAAATATTTTCTAGTAACTCATAATGAAACCAGTTTACCTGTTCCTCCCACCGCCAATCTTTATTATCCAGCTTAAAGGTCATATACGGAAATAAATTCGGGCATGAAACATTTCCTTCATTATCAGATATGCACAATATAATGTGTAGTATGCTTCAACATAACTCAAAAGCGTTATAATAATGTGCCAAAGTTAGTGTTAGGCAAACAAAATTTTCAAAATACAATAGCTTAGCAAAAAGACCTACGACGTCAGAAAGCACTTCTAAAGATAGTTATATCGCAAGGGGTGTAAGTAAAAAATTTAATAGCTGTGTGCAGTGTTGCAAAATGGCGTCCTGTGTTGCAACGAGTTAATGTAGGCTACCTCGTGGACATGGCGCCGCAGTGGTTTTAATTGGCGCCAGTGACGTCGCAACAATGCCACTAAGTGGCAGAGGTTTTTTAATGTGAATTGCCAAGTAGTATACTGTATTAATTATCCTTAATTATGAATGGCTGAGAAAAAAAAAAATCTATTCTTACTGTCACGACGGAAGTATATCAGTATCATTATATATATAGGACTCATTTCTAATTTAAATACTTGTAATTGACTTTCTGGGGAGACCTCTGGCAGTGACGAGGTTAATCACTCAGTTACAGGATGAGGCTCTGATGAGGAGCCTACATGTGGTTGGGCTGTCCACCCTAGGCGAAGCAGGTGTGACGCGTACATTACATCTAAGAGCCACCCTCCTATTTCCTTGCACTTCACCGTGGGAAGGACCTTAGTCCGATCCTGATGAGGCGCTGTCCATCACAGGAGGGTGCCGGGTCCCTACACTGTGTATGTACTGTGTTGTACTATAGTAGGACGGCCGCACGGAAGCAGTTGTTTACCTGTGGTCGACGGGTCTGTTTTGCCAGACTGGCCGCGGTTAAACAACTATAATTTCAACTACTGGATATCAATATGAGGAACAATGGTATGGGACCGAATGAGGGTGAGGGAGAAGGGGGAGAAGAACTGCAGCTGAGATCAAGGTGAGGCTGATAAAGAGAGAGGGTGGGGAATGAAGGTGAGTCAGAGTAACGTTGAAGGGGAGAGGGAAGGAGGGAGGAAGAGCCTGCAGATGAGTTAGGTTGAGACCAGTGAGGTGAGAGAGGTAGGGAGTACAACTAAGATAGAGTGAGGCTGGTAAAACGATTGGGAGGGGTAGGGGGACTGCGGGTGAATCAGGGTAACGTTATTGGGTTGGAATGGAGTGAGGGAGACAGAGACCACAACTAAGCAAGAGTCAAGCAGGTGGAGTGAGATGTGTTGAGAAGGGACAGCGACCAACTCTGTAGTAGGGAGGGAACAGGGCTGAGTGAGGGTAAGACTGGTGGTATGGCATGGAGTGAGTGAGGCTGTAGAAGTGAGTGAGAAGAAATTAGTGGGCTGGGATGAAGGGAGGGAGGAAAGACAGGTGAATAAAGGTCAAGCTGGTGAGATGGCAGGAAGTGAGAAAGAGATTACAGGTGAGCGACGGTAATGGGATGGAATGGAGTGAGAGAAAAGTGAGTGGAATGGAGCGAGTGAGGAAGAGATTACAGGTGAGGGTAAGACTGCTGAGATGGAATGGAGTGAGGTGAATAATGGGAGCAGATGTAAGTAAGGGTAAGGGGTGGGATGGAGTGACTGAGAGGGACAGGAGTTGAGTGAGGGTGAGGCTGGTGGAATGGAATGGAGTGAGGGGAAAAAAGAAGTAGATGTGTGAGCGAAAAGGGTGGGATGGAGTGTGTGAGGGGGAGAGCAGCTGAGTGAGGGTAGGGCAGTGTGGAGGTCGTTTACCTCAGATGAATATCAGTGAAGGAATATGAAGCCATGCAAAAGCAGATTAATAGGTAACCCTTATTAGTTAATGGGATACTTAGGTCCCACGGTTATTAGTCACCCCCTAATTAACGTCTACTTAAAAGGAAGATGTCGTAATTAAGTGAAAGCTCCCTTAAAATTATTAACTTTTCGCATATTTTAGCTTTACTTACCATGTGAAAGTTATCTATTAGCCATAATAGGCCTTCAGGCTAAATACCGCATTAAAAAGATTTCATAATATTCGGGTGATAACATTTCCGCCGAAGTTCAAGAGAAATCCATAATGAAAAATAGCCTCCCACGAAAACAACATTGAATATATTAGTCACGGTGAAAGTAACTAAGGACTCGACGATTCTTCTTTACTGCAATATTCCAACGTAAGCCAAAACTGATATGCAAATTAACCTTCGAAAACAGAACAATTACCAAAAAAAAAAAAAAAAAGCTTGAAGTAAACCAACGTAAATCTTTCAGAAGACATTATTTCAGACATATCTAGATGAACGTGATAAGAAGTTATCCCATAAAGTTAATAAGATGGCCACCAGCTAATGCAAAAGAAAAAGAAAAAAAAGGAAACCTTGTGTTAAGAAAATATGGCGAGTCAAAGCAGTAAATGGCTGAGAGAGAGAGAGAGAGAGAGAGAGAGAGAGAGAGAGAGAGGGAGAGGCTGTGTGCATCAGTAAAACTAACACCAACATAGGAAGTAAAAAATACACATATATGTCCGTAAATCAGGATTATTCAACCCTTTGACACGTGACGTCATTATTGTTTTATTCTTCATATCCCAGATGGTTTTATTCATTTTGACGAAGATCACTTGTCTCCAAAAGGTTACAGGCAATCTCCATTAAATCTGTCAGAGCGATGACATCTTTTATAACTTATTGTAGTTGTTGTTTTAGTTCCAGGTTCAATTGAAAAACGAGACAAACGAACTTCAGGTGCGGCAGTCCATTATCCTTTCGAGGGACAGGGAGAGAGGTGAGGGACGTTTGTATCAGTAGACAGCAATCCCCCCCACCCCCCCAGGCAGACGTAACAGACCGTAGCAAGCGTAACGATACAGCTCAAACTTTGTACGTCACAATACAACGGCGCAATACAAGCACAAACCCAACAAAATTGTTTAGAGAGCACAGAGACTCGGTACTCATTTTATGACCCTGATAGTGACTGTGATCTTTTGTTGACGTGCGCTGAAATCCAATCCCTCCCATCTCCCATCCCTTTCGCCATCTCCACACACAGTTTATGTGCCAAGTTTGATCTCACTCGGATCAAGTATTCATGAGATAACGCCTCACCTTGAACACTGACCGATAACGTTGGCCCCTGGTCAATGTGAACCAAAATCATGCCACTTCTTCCCACACCTACGCGCAAAGCATGTGCCGGTGTTTATTCAAATTTGATCTTGTATTCATGAGGTAATTTGATAACAGATACATGCATAGAATCATACATAGAAACGGACTCAAACGCATTAGCTATTCCTTCGATGTCGCTATTAAATGCAACGCAACATAATGCAACTAAAATAAAAGATGAGTTGTGTTCTCGTCGTGATGGGAAAACTCGTATTACTTACTGTTGGCGATTCATTTTGCAGAGTCTTTACGCTTTGATATTTCCCTTCATATTTCTTATATCTTTTGCATATCGACAGAGTTTGCACCAGCAACATCTGTCTGTCTATAGCCAGACGCTTTAATCCCGTACGGGGTGGCCACAAACAAATCGTCTCCATGTCACCCTGCCTATTGTAATCTGGCTGCCCTCCCACCAATTCACACCCCTCTCTGGCATGCATCTCTCCAGTAACATACAACAGGATGTCATTGTGTAGTAATAGACGATTTATACTGCTGGGGAAGAGGTGCTAAGAAAGCTGCTAAGTCAAAGAGGACAAACTTCTCAGTGGATTATACTCTGGGCAGCCTGGGAGGATTTCTGGCACCTTTTACTTGCCATTTTTTTTCTGTTTCTTTCTGTCAATCCTTTTTTTTTTTTTTTTTTTGCGATTGGTACATTGAAATTCTATTGGATGTTTTGCAGCTTGCGAAGATATAAGAAAAAAAATACAAGGATGGATTGTGCAAAATAAATTCTGGAAATGGTGTATTAAATTCTCTTGGATATATTAATGAAGTTTAAGTGGATATCAACATAAACAATTCAAGAGAATCGGATGATTTAATGCCTAAAATATTTTGTCCAGGGAGGGGTGCTAGAAAACCTCCAAAGCCTGCTAGAATATTTAGGAAACTACGGATGAATGAATGGGAGAGGAGATATCAGTTGGAATAAAGATGAGACAGCCTCAGTGTTGCTAGGCTGGGTTAGGTTTGTTTTGGTAAGATTAAATCAGACATGGTCATTGTGGCTAGAATAGGTTACTATGACATGGTTTGGTTAAGTAATTGTTATTGGACTTGGTCAGTTTTGATTAGGTTATGTTAGGTTGGATTATGGTACGGTAGTGCGTGTCAGTCAGGTTAAATTAATGTGTCTTGGTTATGTCAGATTAGTGTTGTTATGTTGGTTTGGTCTGGTTTGGTTAGATTAGGTTAAGCGATGATCGTTTGGTTAAATTAGATCAGGTCAGTGTCCACTGAACTTAGTTAAGAATTTCACTACGATGATGTCTATACTTTGTCCTGGGTAGTACTGAGCGATCTGAGTCGATCTGGGAGTCTTTTTGAGCTAGAAGGGTTGGATAATTGCTTTCGAAACCTTTAATATGATTTTCCTAACTTGAGAAAATTACCTCAAGATAACAAAAATAACTAAACAAGACGTCCGCGTAGTGAAGGGGTCAGTGCCATCCCGAACGAATGACAGCACAACGTCGTGAGCGTCATCTAACCCAGCCCGACCACAAGCGGTTGACAGAGCGTGAAATACAACCTCCTGGTGTTACTTTCATCGCGTGCCTCTCTATTCTTTGTGGCCGAAGCGAAGGGAAGAAGAAGAAAAAGACTTGGTTTACTGCCACTCGACGTCACACGGGGTCATTAAGGCAGATAATCAAGTTTCTTCCTTTTGAATACGACCAGAAACATATCCAAGTTCCTAGGTAAGCTAGTGGGTGAAGTGACAGGGACAGGGAAGAAAACAGATTGAATCCACCTAACTAACTGGCCCGAAAACAGAACTTGGCTTTCACCTGTTGCAAGCTGGATGTCCTAACCAGTACACGAACAGGCTCCCCCAGTATGAAAAGAAGACAAATCATTTCTGGCTTCACTGTGTCATTGCCTGCAGCTCTCTCTAATCTGGGATGCAGGCCGACTTAATCTGGGAAGCATGAGCGTCAGTATACTGTATGTTCATCAAACACTGAGGGATTGTCTATATTTTCGTGCTTTCAGGATGGGACTCAGGGTGTCTTTAGAAACTGTATAGCACCTCCTCCTCAGCGATTTATCCTGCCAGTCACCCCACACTATCCTCTCATATGTTCTTAAAATGACGATAACTGAGAATGGTAGAGTGAGCCATACAGAATAAACCGCTAAGGAAGAAACGTCACGAAGCCTCCTGTGTCACCTAGAATACGGCCCTCAGTTGTAGCACCCTCACAACTGCATATCTCCCCGTGGCTGAATAAAATTGCCAAACTGTAGCGAGGGAAGTGAAGGGTAATGTCAAAGGGGGGGAGGGAAGGCCACAGAGGGTAAGTCATAGGGGGTAAAAGTCATAAGGAGGGTTAGGAGGGTGGGATGGATACAAAGCACAAACGGTGAAACAAAAGATAAAGTATGCTACGGTACAAACGGCGAAGCAAAACGTAAACTACGGTACGGCATAAACGGTGAAATAAAAGATAGTTAAGGTAAGGTACGGCGCAAACGGTGAAAAAAAGGATAATTAATGTGCGGTACGGCACAAACGGCGAAATATAAAATAAGGTACGGTACGGCACAGACGATGAAATAAAAGACAGTTAAAGCATGGTACGGCACAAGCGGTGAAACCAAAGATAAAGCATAAAGCAGTATGGCGTAGGTTTGGTTATCTGGGTTACCGAAATGCGTTAATTTGGTAACTTTATTCCACAGACGCTGCGGCAATCGGTGGCAAAACAAGCAGTGTGGAGGGCCATCGGAATCGGGGACTAGCACCAAAACAACCGAACCACCGAATCGCCTTGTATGAGAGGGATTACTGGATACCGTTTGTAATCCTTCAATTACGTCTTTCGTAAGATGCATAAAGAATAGTAAAACGAAGAATAAGATGGTGGAGGAGGAGGAGGAGGAGGAGGAGGAGGAGGAGGAGATGAAGAGAAGAGGAAGAAGAAGAAGAAGAAGACGGAGAAGAAGAAGAACAACAACAATAGCAACAACAAGCTAGGCTCCATCAAAGAGTGCGTACCTTCGCCTAGGCCTATACCAGACAATTCAGATGACCACCAAAACATAAGCAACTCTTCCATGGTCCATGATCCATATATTCACAAAAGTTTCATTCAGATCCATCAGTAACTTCTGAGATACGTATACCTTGTGGAAAAACAATCAAACAGACAAACAGAGATGAATATATAACATCCTCCAACTTCGTAGGCGGAAGTAATAAGAAAAGTAAGACAACCAAAACTAGACATAAACTAAACAAGAAACTCGAAGACCTGAATAAGAGCACTAAAACGAACACAGCAGCATATGACAAATTTGGTCTGAGAACAACATGGGATAAGCAGTGATACTCTTCATCATCATCATTATCATCATCTTTCGAACTATGCAGTAACAATATTAATAACATAATAGTTCAGTGAATCATTAGGCAGCAACTAAGAAGAAACCGTATTAAGCAAAACAATAGTACTAAATAGCATTCTTGTCTATAAATAAAAATAACTTGTTGAAGCCACGACAATTAAAAATAATCAAATAAAATAGCAATATTTACCAAGAAACAATATTAATAAACAAATATAAACAAATGTCAATGGTGATAAAATAACAAAACAAATGAGAGAGAGAGAGAGAGAGAGAGAGAGAGAGAGAGAGAGAGAGAGAGAGAGAATCAAAACTTTAAATGGTAACAGCAACGGACAACTCACAGGCCGAAGTGGTGAGGGATAGGGAGGGAGGGAGGGAGGCAGAGAGAGGAGGAAACGTGTCTCCTCCACCACCACCAACACCACACTGGCTTCCTCCCTCCCTCCACCATGCCTCCCTCCTCCATCTCCGACTCCATGCTTCCCTCCACATCTGTTCCCTTCCTCCCTCCCTCACTCTTCACCTCTAACCCCCACCTCTTCCACCTTTGACTCTCTCTCTCTCTCTCTCTCTCTCTCTCTCTCCTCACTCTTTTTCTTTCTCTCTCCATCATCTATCTGTTCTTCGTATTATTATTATTTCTGTTATTATTATTATTACTCAAACTACCCACATCCCTGTGGAAGCGCTATTATTCTTGTTAATATTATTATTCTTAGTTTAAAATTGCGATATATCAAAGACTATGTAGCCTAGAAACATCAAAGTTGGTCAACTAAGTCGGACAGCCGTCCGTTTCTTTTGGCCAAATAAGGTGGCAATCCGTCAACCGGATTTCCGGATATTATTCGGAACACAGAAAGGTGAGTCAGTTACACTATCTCATGTTATTTAAGCTAGGAGGCTAAAATTTTACTACAGTATATCCTTAGGGTGGACGCAGTGTGGAAAAGAGTATGGTCATAATCGGCTGATTATTCTCTGAGATCGCCTGGGGTAAGAAAAATTGGGACTTTTCCCGATATTTTGGATGTCATTTGGTTTTCCGAGTAATAATTAAGCTATTGTAGAGCCACCAATCTTATTGCATTTATAGAACTTGATGACCTAAGATTACATGCACAAGATGGCTGACCTTGACCATGAGATCAAGGTTACAGATGCTTTAAGGCGGCCGCATTGCGGAAAGGAGTATACAGTAGTTCCAATCGGTTATTTTGTGAGAAGGCCTGGGGTAAAAAATTGGGACTTTTCCGTATATTCCGGATGTCACCTAATTTTCCATGAAGGATTTGACTCAAAGCCACCCTAATTAGTGGACTGAAAGACTGTGATGACCTAAGGGAACATGCACAATATTAGTGACTTTGACCTCTAGTTGGGCTTCTAGTTGGGCAACAGGGCTTGACAGTGGCTGTGGGAAGTTTTCCTTTACCAAAATTATCCCTGGGCAATTTTACGGTGTTCTAGTTTTATTATTATTATTATGATAATGATGATGATTATTATAATTATTAGTATTATTATTACCACCACCACCACCATCATTATCATCATCATCATTATTATTATTATTATTATTATTATTATTATTATTATTATTATTATCCCCTACTCCTCAGGTCTCACCATTTTTCACTCCTTTGGTAATTCCAGTGTAATATTCTCCTCCACCTTGGCTCCTTTCGTCTTCCATCATGCCTTCCTACTTTCCTTTTTCCTGCAAGTCATTATTACTGTCTGAATTTCTCTTCTCAAGCTTTTCTTTTTCATTATCTCCTTACACATATTTCGCCTCACTCTCTCTCTCTCTCTCTCTCTCTCTCTCTCTCTCTCTCTCTGAAATTTCATAAACCTTCCTTGGATCACTTGCTTTATGTCTGTTCAAGTTTCCTCTCCATCTCCCTCCCCCACCTCTCTCTCTCTCTCTCTCTCTCTCTCTCTCCCTCTCTCTCTATCTATCTATCTATCTATCTATCTCTTCCTTTTTCCCTCCTGTTTTCCTACTTTCCCTCCACTACTGCCACTCGTCTAATTTTCACCCTCACTTCCGCATTCTCTCTCTAACCCTGGCTTTGTTTTTGCCTCCTCTCACTCCCTCTACCACTCCCCTTTCCCCTCCTCTATCTCTTTTTTCTCCTTCCTCCAGCTACTTCATTCTTTCCCCCCTACCCATTCCTTTCACCTTTTTTCAGCCTTACTTCTCCCTGTCTCTCCTTTTCGTTCCCCTACATCTCTTTTCCGTACCTTTCATCTCCATTCCCTCCACCCTTCCCTTCTTTCCACTCCCCAATTCTTGCTTCTGTCCCTTTCCCTTTCTCCTTCCTTCTCTCTCCTGTGTTTCCTTGTTTCCTCTTTTCTTCCAGTCATTCCACTCCCTATTTCCTCTTTTCTCTCTTCCTTTGCCCTGCTTGTCTCCCCCCTCCCTCATTCCTCCTTCCTCCCTTACTTTTCCCATCCTTCCTTATCCACTTCTCCTCATTCCATTCTACTCCTTCCAGTCCTTCATCCCAGTCGCCTTCCCTTTCCCCTGCTTCTGATCCTCTCCCTCACTGTTTTTTTTTTTTTTTCTTTTTTTACTTCCTACTCCTCACTTTTTTCTTCCTTCCATCCACACATCTTTGTCCCTCTCGCTCTTTCACTCATTATACCCCCCCTCCCTCGCCCTCCCTCTTCCTCTTCCTCCCTCATCTCCCACACCACTTGTTCTCCTTTAATCCCCGATACTCCTCTTTACCGCTCTTCCTCCTCCACTTTCCTCCTTCCCCTTCTTCATCATTCTTCCAAACCCACTCATATTCCCTTTCCCTTTCAGCTCACACCTTGCTCCTTCTCGCCCCTTCTCCACCACTCACTCCATTCCTATCCCTCCTTCTATCCTTCCCTTTCCTCGACTCCTTCCCTCTCCAGCCCTTCCTCTCTTTCCCCTCACCTTCCTCCCTACCTGTTTCTCCCCCCTTGTCTCATTCCCTCCTCCTCTTCATACTGTCCCTCCCCCACTCCCATGTTTCCCCTCCTCTCCTTTTCATCTATTCCCTGCCTCCCCTACCCCTTTCCCCATCTAGCTTTAGTACTCGTATCATCGACTACAAAAGAAAGAAAAGAAAAAAAGACAGAAAAAAAACGTATTAAATCAAGAGTAATGGTAATAATGATAATAATAATAATAATAATAATAATAATAATAATAATAATGATAATAATAATAATAATAATAATAATAATAATAATAATAATAATACCATACTATTCTCTGTATATGGGAAGCCTCAAAAAAACCATTAGGTTAGTCGTTGTTTGTCCCATGAAGTCCTTTGTAGTTTCCTATATTCTCTATTCCCTCTTCTCCCCCCCTCCTTCCTCCCTTCCCCCCCCACTTACCCATCATTCCCTTCCACCTCCTTTCATCATCCATTCACTTTTCCCCTTCCTCCCTTCCATTACTTCCATTTTACCCTCCCTCCCTCTCTCCCACCATCTAACTCTCTCTCTCTCTCTCTGTCTCTCTCTCTCTCTCCCCACGGACACAGGTCAAGAAAGAACTCGTTCCTTGACTTTGTGTGTGTGTGTGTGTGTGTGTGTGTGTGTGTGTGTGTGTGTGTGTGTGTGTGTGTGTGTGTGTGTGTGTGTGTGTGTGTGTGTGTGTACTATCTAAATCTGTCTGGATCATAACCGTGTCCACATACATAAAAGAATATACCCGGTATAACAACTAGATAGCACTCATAGAGCGCATACCTCCGCTGACGTCTATACCAGACAACTCACAACACCCAATTCCTTGGCCCATGACCCACATATCCACAAAAAAAAAAAAAAACAGAATATCCATTAAAAAGTTTTTCAAGTATCTTATGGACAAACAAACAAAAAACAGTCCTGAACCGGGACTCCAACTCAGATTACCACTAAAATTTGATCAACTCTTCCTTGGTCCATGGCCCACATATCCACAAAATTTCATTGAAATCCATCAATAACTTTTTGAGGCATCTTATGGACAAACAAACAAACAAACAAACAGACAAACAGGGGTAAATGCATAACCTCCTCCAACTCTGCTGATGGAGGTAGTAAATCATGTAGACTGCGTATGTGTGTCAGTAGGTGCGTATCCTTACATGCGTGTGCGTTTGTCTGATATATGTGTGTAAATAAGTATGTATGAATCTCACGGCGTACTTGCATGCACACGTGCGTCATATTTACTAATATATGTTAAAATATGTGAACGTGTTGATTAGATTTATGTATGTTTGTCAGTGCGATATCATATGTATTTCCACTCAACACCTTATATGTAATCGATGTTAGTCAACGTCGAATCCTCTCTCTCTCTCTCTCTCTCTCTCTCTCTCTCTCTCTCTCTCTCTCTCTCTCTCTCTCTCTCTCATTCTTGATTTACTGCCGTTCCTCATCACATCACCCTCACGTTCTTTCCCTTTTTCCCTCCTTCCAGTTTACATCCTCCTCAGTTTCTCACACAATTTCCCTCCTCTCTCTCTCTCGCTCTCTCTCTCTCTCTCTCTCTCTCTCTCTCTCTCTCTCTCTCTCTCTCCTCCCACTTTTCCTCTTGTTGATTATTCCATTTCTCTGTGTCTCCGTTTTTCAACATCTAAATCATCCAACTTTCCTCAGTATTTTTTTTCCACAGATTGTCGTCCTTCTTTCTTCTCTGCCTCATTCCCTCATACACTCATATTTTACATCTATCGCTTCATATGAGTTTTTTTTTACCCTTTCCTCCTTTTTCTCATACCTAATGCTTTCCTCCTTTCCATTCCAGCTACAATCTCTTACTATCACCTTTCCTTCCTTACCTTTTTCCATATTTATCTTCCTTTTTCTCTTTCCTTCTTTGGCTTTCATCATTATTTGTTATATTTTTCGGCTTCCCTAACTCCTCTTTTCCACCACGGCATCTCTCTTCTTCTTTTGTCTCTACACTCCCGTCCTTACTCCTCTTCTTCCTTTATGGCCACCCCTTCTCGTCTTAATTTTTTCCTTCCTTTTTCTCTATCTTAATACAATTTCTTGTTCTATTTCCTCCTCCTCCTCCTCCTCCTCCTACGCAATAATAGTTTTAGGGTGCATCTTCACTTTCCTACCTTTAATCATATCCACCAACATACCCTCTCTCTCTCTCTCTCTCTCTCTCTCTCTCTCTCTCTCTCTCTCTCTCTCTCTCTTTAGTACATATATATACATACCCTGTATATAGATTCTGTCTGCCACTCCTTCTCGTCTTATTTTTTTCCTTCCTTCTTTCCCTATCTTAATACAGTTTCTTCCTCTATTTCCTCCTCTTCCTCCTACACTGTAAAAGTTCTCAGGGTACATCTCCACATTCCTACCTTTAATCATATCCACCTACATACCTCTCTCTCTCTCTCTCTCTCTCTCTCTCTCTCTCTCTCTCTCTCTCTCTCTCTCTCTCTCTCTCTCTCTCTCTCTCTCTCTCTCTCTCTCTCTCTCTCTCTCTCACCTATGTATACATTCTACCTGCCTGCCTTTCACATATAGACACACTCGTATCCAAATTCTTTCTTGCCTTGTGACCTGGACCACAGAGTTCTTGAAATCAAATCCCTTCGTCTGCCCTGCCTTCAGCCTTTGTACCAAGTTTGGTCCAAATAGCATCAAAGCTGATGAAGACTTCCTTCCCATGTGACCTTAACTCTTGACCTCTCCCTGTGACCTTGACCTTTACCTTATTGTTCACGGAAAGGAATTCTTTCATCCTCGCCTTACTCTGAACCCTTGCACAATGGTTGATCTATAGCTAATCAAAACCGTTTAAACTGACCTCGCTAAATAATCTTGACATTCCACCTTTCCCTTTGACTAATTGTCTGAAAATCGAATTTCTTAGTTCTTGCCCCACCCTGAGATTCACAAAGTTGACCCTGCAACGTGACCTTGACCTTTAACATTAATTGCGACCTCGTCATTTCACAGATTTTCTCCAATTGAAATCTCTCAATTCTTGTCTTAACTTAATCTTATAAAGTTTGCACCAAATCATAACAAAACTTTAAGTTGACCATGCTGCCTGAAAGTGACCTTTATCTTTTCCCTCTGACCCTGACCTTCCACTGACTGTTCTCAAAACCGAATCCCTTTGATCGTGCTTTACACAAAATCCGTCCACAACGTTTCGTCTAAACTGAATCAGAACAGTTTAAGCCGACATTGACCTTTCTCTGTGACATTATCCTTTGATCGATTAGTCAAGGAATGGAATTCGTTCATCTGCCTAGAGCTGTATCACAAAGTTTGGTCAAAATCTGATTAGAACTGTTTATTTTTGCCTTGCCATGTGAACGTGACCTTTGACATTTCTCTGTGACTTTCTCCTTTGACTGATTGTTCTCGAAAGTGATTCCCTTCGTTCAACCCATGGCTGACTCTATACCCTTCTATGAATTTTGCTTAAATCGGTTAGCACTCTTTGAGTTGTCTTGTTTGCACACACACACACACACACACACACACACACACACACACACACACACACACACACACCAAAACATAGGCTACTAGTAGCCTCACTATTGCAAGATTTGTATGAAATTACAATAAACTAATTTGACAGAGTGTAACACAGCCACTTTCATGAAGTATCTCATCTCTGCTTCTCCTTTATCTCCTCTAACTCCCTCCTTTTTTTGCTTCACCCCACTTTTTTTTCCCCAAGTGCCTCACCATAATTAAGCAACCGTCTCTTTAGATGTAACAAACCTAGGCAGAAAGCACAGTGTAATTAGGAATGACTGTCATGAAACATCCATACTTCCCACATTTTTCTCTCCTACTTCTCTGCAAAAATCATTTCTGGACTTTTCCCAGTTTTCATTTATCTTTAATTTTCTTCTTTTCTCAATTGCCTCAACCACCCTTCAATTACAAAGTAATACAAACTTGCAGAAAATTGTCAGAGGCATAAGAGACAGTGACCTCCATGAAGACACGGCAATCCAACCTTCCATCACGACAATTAGTAACCATTAACTGGGCTCTCACTCTTGTTAGGCTAGCTCCCTCACCAACCCGTCATTAGGCAACTGAGCGAGGTATGACTCAACCCCTGCTAGTGCAAAGGCCTGTCTTACACCGGATCGAAATGGCAGATAATGAAAGCACCACTGCAGTATGGTTAATTGTCGGCCATTCATATTAACGCATTCAGCACAGCGACGCCGTTTTATCTTTTTTTTTTCTGAGTTTCCCAGATATTTTTATAAACTTACTTTATTGGTTAGAAGGAGTCACAGTTAATACATGCATTCCATACAATATTTTACATTGTGCTTGATTGCCTAATAATCTCAGGAAATGTAGGGGTTACCTTGGCGGACCTGAAACAAGCTACCAGGTTGGCTGAGCCATAATTACATGATGTCTGACGGGTATGGAGAGCTGATAGTGTCTAGTTGCTCTGCGTCTTGGTCAACTGGGTTGAGTATTTGTGGGTGCGTGTGTGTCAACAGGTGTTGTAATGCGTTGTTTCTGTTCCAGCGATAAATGGCTTGTGACGGCTTTTTAATCTTCAGGATCCAGTGCCACGGTAGGGAGCACGAAATGGCATCCAAGACTTTCAGGCGCCAGAATGTCGAAGAGAGATCAGTGTCGTCTGATGATCAGCATGATGAAGGTTGACTTAGTGATTAGTCAGGACCAGACATGGGCATCAATTCCTTAGTGGTTGCTTGGCGACGACGACCTGATGGGCTGAAATATACTGCATGTAAATCCTATAACAAAGAGTATGATTGATTGTTCTATGAGGTGTGATTCAATGTGTCTGGCTTCACTGAGGATGGACGATAATCGTGGCTGCCTTGTAGAGGGTGTGACTGTACCCGATTTGCCTTTGAGTGTAACTGGAGTGGAATAAATACGCCACTTGGGGTGTGTGATAGAATGCGCAATCCCAAGGGAGAACAACAAGATTTTCGAAGGGAGACGACACCCGCACCTGACACATCTTCTTCTGACCTTCCTCTGGTATTCTGCAACATTGGTGAAATTGTCGATGTCCGGCGCGGAGGAAGTGTCGGTGGAGATGTCTTCCTCGGACTGAGAGGATAAAAACATGTGCTTCTGTGGCCATAGGAGGACAGAGATCATGTTGATTATTCTTTTCCTGTTTATGCCCTGCTCCGGGTTCCAAAGAAAATTTACTTCTTTTGGCCTTTGGCAAGAGAAGCTTGTTAAATGCAGGGAGAGGCAGATTCAAAGGCATCCTATCCGTCCTGCGACTAATGTATTATCTTTTCAGCACGAGAGAATCTTTTTAATGTTGCTGTTGCAACTTTAAGAGGATTTTATTCAGAGGAGGGAAAGCATATTGCAATGAACGGGTTTACTTTGTTTTCGCTATTGCTCTTCTCGCCTCCTTTGCACCTTAGTTCCTCTCACAGGCAGCTTCGATAGCCAGACATTCTCCCTGGAGTGAAAATACCGGGTTCTGTCTTCAAAACTGTTGCCCGACGCCTGCTGATCCAGTGGTTTACCACCATCAGTAATATGGCGTGCATGTTGCAGCTTAGTTTGGAAGCTCAGGAATGCATATTGATAGTGAAGGCGTTGATGACAGGTTTTACCTACTCGCTTCATCTCGGTCTGGCCTGAGCTGAATACAGTCGTCAGGACATGATATGAATAAAAATAATGATTATGTCCTCAGACTGAGGAGGATCAGGGACCAGCCGGCGTGAAGATCACATGTAATACAGTCAGTGACGAAAGTTCGCTTAACATTCCACCATTTCTGCTTCCTATTTTCTCTGGTTGATTAAAATTCTTATGCTGAAAGAGGCTTGGTGTGTCCCTACCCTATGTGATTCTCTTATATGCGTCAAAGAGGAAAGTGACGGACAAATCCCGTGGACTGGTAGGCGAACTCTTGCCTCCGACTGTAGGTACCGCCTAGAATTCCCAAATATTGCCGTTGGAGGTTATCCGATTCTGTAATGCTACCAGGGGATCAGGTCAGTCACCTATCCCCTTATATGCTTTGGACTACGGTAGCATCCCCTGGGGCCCCTACACCTCACAAGGGTATTATGGAACTGACTCTTCCCGTTATTGTACTGGGGCCGGTCAGACTCCTAATATGGAATTCTCAGACATATTTACGATCGATTCTCTGTCGTAATTTAGATTTGTTTTTGTAGGAGGATCTAGAGACATGGGAAGATTCTGTCCTATCATTCCCTAACCCATCCTGGAAATGAAATCACATTTATGACCCGAAATTGATCATAAATTTGTCTGTGTATCTAGATCCCGATCACAGTTTGTTTCCTCCTTGCCCTGCTCTCAGCAGTATTAACTATTGAGGGTCGTTCCCTTGGGGAAGGTATGGACTTAGCAGAGATAACTGTCAGCCTTAATGCCCCTTGTGTACTCGATAGGTATTAATTCAAAGCCTTCTTCTGTTTCTGACATTGTAGACCACCTAACATTTTCCTCCTCACTCAGTAAAGATGCTTGTTAAATGTCACATCATCTAATACTGCTCCACCTTCTTACCTGATACCGTTACACACACCGATTCCTGCAATGGGTGGCCAGAACAGAAAGACCTGCAATTTTACTTTCCACACAGTAACGATCATCTCTCTCACGACGCACCTTACACCCTCAAACTCCAGTGCTGCTCAACCTTGTTACAGGTCTGTCTTCCCACAACCAATACCTGTCTTTTCTGTTGCTGAGGCTGCATCCTGTAATGGCTGAGCAAAACCGAAAGATCACCAAGTCTTTTCTTCCCACCCTCCCTTTTCCAAGCCTCTTCTTTCTCCCCCTCCCAGGTCTTTTCTTTCTTTCCTCTCCCAAGTCCGTTCTTTCTCCTCCTCCCTTCTGTTATTTCTACTCCCTCCCAAGCCTCTTCTTTCTCCCCCTCTCAAGTCTTTTCTTTCTCCCTCTCCCAGGTCTTTTCCTTCTGCCTACTCAGAAACGACTCTTCTTTCCACGACACACGACCCATGTTACCCCACCTTGCTACCGGCATGTCCCTTCTCCTTGCCCCCCCTGCACCTACACACCTGCCGACAGAATAATGGGCTACGCAGGTTTTTACATTTCTTCCTAGCTATTTAGTACATTCATAGCATTAGTTTCCTTAGTACAATGGTCGGTCTTCTGTTGTACGTCTGCTACCACCAGTCGCTTTTATTAACAGAGGAGACGTCTTGTATGGCTGGAGTTAGAAAATAAAGCCACATTAACCCCAATCCACATGGCGAAAGATATTGCATCATATTCTTGTAACATCAATTGATTATATACAGTCCTGGATATCTCTCTCGTAAGAAAATGGTTCATCTCGACTACCATGAAGAGAAATAATACCAGTGGCAGTAGCAGTATAAGTAATATATATATATATATATATATATATATATATATATATATATATATATATATATATATATATATATATATATATATGATCGCAAATATACCGACCCCGCGTCCCACAAATAAAATAGGTGGATAGCGGAGAAATGCACAAGTAAAACTAGTCAAAAGAAACAGTAAGAGACCTTAAAAAAAAATAATAATAATAATTCAAAGAATACCACTCTAACAGGATTACAAAACAGGTTGCCTATCTCCCTCATCCTCCTCGCGCCCATAAATAACAACGGCATCAGCGTGAACCATAAACCAGGCTACATCAATTAGCAGGCAGGCAGGGCAGGGGGGGAAGACGTCTGCATCCCCCCTTTGTCCTCCTCTGTATCCTGCTTATGAACCTCGGCCGGCTCTATTTCTAACCTCGGTGGATCAGTTGCCAGTTATGTCCTGACGAAATATTGCAAGACCTATTTCTGTTCTCTTAACCCGTGCTTGATTGTGCTACTGAGCATTTTTGCGTTGCTACATAGAACTGCATAATAACTGTAGGCATTCTTTAACCACATTAACAAAGAGAAAACGAAGCTTATTTATATTCATTCCATATATGATCGGTACCTCAACTGCATTCCATAGGAGTCCTTGACACTCATCACTACCTTGTCCGTCGAATTTCACAGTTCTCAAAATACAACTACCGAAATACTCTTGACAACACGAGTTCTTCTGTGGTTCAAAACCCCTTAAATCCCGGATATAATCATGCATTACACATAAAGCTCAGGCGCCGGAACGAAATGTCGCAAAAAACGCGGAATTAACGAGCTAAAGCTGCGAAACGAATCCTCCAACCAATGCAAAACAAAGGTGCTTGGTCATGACACTCCCCAGCCTTCCTGACCCCCTTCCCAAACGACCCGCAAGCTTCGGGGATGTAATGTGAGAGGTATGAGCAAGGAGCGGGAGTGGGTGGAGAAAGTGGGATGAGATGTGGAGGGAGTGGGAAGTGCAAGGGTGGGGAGGGGGGTGAGGGGAAGACATGAGATGGAGAGGGAGTAGGAAGTGGGGGGTGAGGGGATGAGTAATGAGTTGCAATGAGGTTGGAATGGGTGGGTGATGGCAGACAAAGAGGATGGAGAGAGAGAGAGAGAGAGAGAGAGAGAGCACCGGGATGCGAAAAGCAGGAGAGGCGATAGGGAATGGCAAAAGAGCTGGAGTGAGGGGAAATAAAAAAAAAAAAAAAAGAACGGTGGGAGAGTAAATATGCAAATGACAGGATGGAGGTGAAGATAAATTAGAGGGAAGGAGAGGAAGATGAGGTCGAGGGAAAAGGAGAAGAAGATAAATAGGAAGGTGGAAGAAGAGGGGAGAAAGAGGCAGAGAGACAGATGGGAAGAGAGTAGTTGATGTATGGAAGAGATTAGAAGGAAGAATTATATAAGCAGCGAGGAAGATAGGGGAAAAAGAAGACAGATAAATCGAATATAGAGAATAATAAACACTGACTGACACAGGAAGAAAAATTGTACAGAAATAATAAGGATGGTGAGAAGATAATAAAAGAAGAGAGAGGAGAGGCAGAAGGAGAGGAGAGAGGGAATGTGATAGTCTTGAGGAAGATGGAAAGGGGGTGTTTGTTGGTAGGAGAGAGAGAGAGAGAGAGAGAGAGAGAGAGAGAGAGAGAGAGAGAGAGAGAGAGAGTAATCGTGGAAAAGGTGAAGAAAGCGAGATAAATGAATTGTGAGGAAAAAAGCTAATTCAAAATAGGACATAACTCAAATCACTTAATCTCTCTCTCTCTCTCTCTCTCTCTCTGTTTCTGTTATCGGTAATTGTGATGGGAAAAAAATAACGTTAATGTAAAGCCCATTAAATTTTATGATAGCGCCATTACTTCTGCTAATAGTTTTCCTCCATATCTACTATTAATGATACCACCACCACATCCTCAACCATCATCTCCGTAACAATTACAACAACAAAAGTAACACCAACTATAACAATGACAACTACATCATCGTCAGTAACTACTACTACTACTGCTGCTGCTACTACTACTACTACTACTACTACTACAACTACTACTATTACTCCTACAGTTATTGTTGTTACACCCCTAGACTAACGCAGTGAGAGCGAGGGTTAAGTTTTTATGTGTGTGTGTGTGTGTGTGTGTGTGTGTGTGTGTGTGTGTGTGTGTGTGTGTGTGTGTGTGTGTGTTCGATAATAGCTCTTTTTTTTTTTTTCTTTTTACCGAATTGCCAAACTTCGTTTAGCGCATGAGCAAACTTACTGTTTTTGAGACTACTCTGCCAAAGGTCAGTGTGACAGTGCTAGGTCAGGCTTTGACCAAGCAAACGCCATTTTAATTGCATTCATCCAAGTTAGACCAACCTTAGGGAAAGGTTGACACAAAGGCAAGAATGAATTGATTCGGTGTTGAGAATAATCCATGCAAAGATCAAGGTCATAGGACAAGGTCAAAGCCTTGCCCATTTGTGTGTTTGTTAACAATCTATACTAAACAGATCAGATTCGATTGTAACCAAACATGGCAGGAATCCTAAAGGGAGATAAGGAGAGACTATCAGGTTAAACATCAAAGTTACTGGGTAAGGCCGACTTAAACATTTGTTATGCGACTCAGAGCAAACCTCGTGAGTGGATTGGGAATAAAGCAGGAATAAAAACATTCCAGTTTTAGAACAAGCAATCAAAGGTAAAGCTCACAGGGAAAAGTCAAAAGACCAAAGCACAGGACTAGGTCTGTTTAGAAATTTTAATCTGATATAAACAAAATTTGGCAGTTTCACGTAAGTATAAAGACATTCAGTTTTTAGTACAATTAGTCAAAGGTCAAGGTCAAAAGGCTGGATCAAAGTTCATTCTAGGTCTGTGGGTGTGAAAATAATTATAGCTTTGGATTCAGTCTGGACCCAGCTTGATGAATGAGCACAGCATAAGTAAATATGTTAATTTTTTTTTTTTTTTTTTACAATAGGTCAAATTCACACTGAACGGTTAACTTATGATTTTTTGATCCGATACAGACTAAACAGAGATGAATGGTTGAAGGTCAAACAAAGATAGAATAAATGGTCAAATCTTAAGGTCACAGGGAAGGGCCACCGGTCAAGGTTACTGAGCAAAGCTGAAAAGCAAACGAATAATTTGAAACAAAGCAGATGGAAGGGTTCAGGGTCAAGTAAGAATAATGGAAGTAGATTTTAGAAATAATCTGTCCATGGTCAGGGTCACGGGACAAAGTCAACTTGGGGTCAAACTGGGCCCTATGACCAACTGGTGGTTGCGTGTGTTGTGCTCTGTGAATGTTCCTTGTTGTTGATAATATTCTTCCTTTAATACTAATAATACTAATGATAATAATAAAAATTATAACTAGAAAGCACTTAGAGAGCGTATACCTCCGCCAATGCCACTGTCATTAAAAAGAATCAGAATTCGGATCCATGGAGATACTGTGTGGAATACATAGGATCTGAATCCGTCCCAGAATTTCTTCAAAAGTTCCTTGACCCATGGCCCATTCTTCAACAAAATTTTGTTGATATTCATTGAGAATTTTTGGAGATATTGTGCGGGATACATAAGATCCGGATCCGGATCCAGATCCGCCCCAAAATTAAATCAATTCTTTCTTGGCCAATGGCCCACTCTTAAACAAAATGTCATCAAAATTCATGGAAAATTTTTGAAGTTAATGTGCGGGATACTTCGGATCCGGACCCGCCTTAAAATTTAATCAATTCTTCTTTTTGCCCATGGCCTACCCTTCCACAAAAATTTCATCGAAATTCATTGAGAACTTTTGGAGATATCGCGCGGACAAACAAACAGACAAACATAAGTGAATATATAACCTCCTCCAACTTCGTTGGCGTAGGTAATAATATAATAATATTAAAAATAAAAACGATAAATATAATAATAATCATCATCATCATCATAAAAATAATGAGTAGGAGCAGAGCACTAAACGTGGTATGACGGTGTCAAAAGGGTTATAGTTCACGCGCCTGGCCGTGAGGTGGAGCTTTTGATCCCGTTCAAGGGTCATCAGTTCGGGGCAGCAAGGGTATCGGACGTCAAAGTGCTATAAAAATTACTCGCTCAAACAAATTCCTCCGAATAAGGGTATCGCCTTAAGCCCTCTAGCGGGGAAGACACGGTATAAAGGTGCATCACCTCTACTACAATATCTGAGAGAGAGAGAGAGAGAGAGAGAGAGAGAGAGAGAGAGAGAGAGAGATGGGGGAAGGTTCAGTTTTATTAAACCCCACTATGAAAGCTACTTTAGAACCTTGAACTAAAAACCGTTCCTGGGTGAACAACTGATAAAAATGTCATGGCAGTCAAGGGAATGACAATTTTCTCGTCAAAGGATGAATCGGGAAGCTCCATAAAACCAACCATTGTTTTGAATTTTGAAAGGCAGGTGTTTACTGAATATACAAATTTTAGGCTGCCAAATTCATGATTAAATCAACTTTTGTCATTTTCAACCCGAAGACGTCATTTTAAACTTGTTCTTTCTGTTACAATGTTATCCTTTATGTAGACACATTATGACAAGTGTGGGAAGGAGGTGGAAGGAAACACTGGTGAAACAGAGGTGAGCGTTTTTCCCGACTAATTTCGCCTACGGCTACTTCAGAGGTACTGAAAAACTCATGAACTGGCTGAGTTTATATGCAGGTGATGAGGAATAGCCCTCTGCTGGCGGTCAGACTATGCCGTCCTGTGTCCTGTACCAGGTGTGCGTCGCTCGCTAGATGATCCTATCACCCAAAGGTATCATTAAGGAGGCCGCTCCCTCCACGAGACAACCACCTTGCTGCTGTTTTTTTACCAAGCCATGTCTCCTATCCTGTTATTAATGTTTTTATTGGGTGTGACGTAAACAGATTCCACCACTTTCCTCTGTTGTGTTTAGAGTCCCTTCTTTAATATCAAGGCATTGTTCCTCTGTGGTAAATGACCTTTTTCATCAATGTGGTTGACTAATGCACTACTATTATAGGACGGTGGAATCGCACGTCTGCTGTTTGTTCTTTTATTCTTACCTCATAACCTCTGCCTATTTCTCCGAAATAACTATGGCCACATCTGCTGCACTGACCCTTGTACACTACGCTATTCTCATTTGTTATATTGCGTTTCTTCCCTTGCACTGTAACACCTATTCGTTGTCCCATGGCATTAATGATGTTGTACCCTTTGTGGAGGAGTACCCTCCGTAATTCAGTGACAATTTCTGACTGTGGAACAATTAGATACTTGCTTTTATTTTTATATCTCTTTCTTCTCCATTATGGACGCCGCCTTTACTTCTAGTTTGACCAGGAGACCCTTGGGATATCCCAGTTTGATGAAAGTCTCTGTTATGTGCCGAAATTCCTCCCCTAGGAATTCTTGGATGCATATCCTTAATGCTCGTAGGAGGAACCCTATCACCACTCCTGTTTTTGTTCGTTCATCGTGTGCACTTAAGCTATGAATAAAATCGTCATTGTTAGTGGGTTTTCTGTATGCTCTATATTTAGCCTTACTTCCTGGTCTGATAATCTCTGTGTCCAGGAAAGGTATGACAACATGACTTTCTTTTTCTACCGTTAATCGTATCTTCTGGAGCACTTGAATGAGTCTCTCTCGCATCCTTTCTACGTTGGTGTTACGGTTTGTGCCAGTCCGTGAGTTTTTCAGTACCCCTGAAGTCACAGGCGAAACTAGTCGGGAATAAAGCTCACCCATATTTCACCTGTGTTACTCTTTATTTTTATTTTTATTTCTTTATTTCTTTAAGAAGAGAAGGGCTCCGTAAAATTGCCGGGGGTAAATGAAGGATACCACGAGGTGGCGGGGTAGAAGAATGATAGTGTTGTATTTAAATAATCTCTCCAGTCTGAAAAAATTAAAAAATAAAAATAAAAAGCCTGTCGTAAGCTGGATAAAGCAATAATGTGGGAAATGTACAAGACTTCATCATAGCAAAATTATTAAAAGCTCCGATATTTTCAGTTTAAATCACCCAGCATTTACTCATTGTCAACTTTAGGTCGGCAAAATATACAGTGGAAATCATCTTTAACTTCAGGTCGCCCACACAAGAGGGGAAAGTTATTTGTTCGACCACCGCTGGCTCAGACAAATTCCTGACGCTCCCAAAGTGACGGGATTGGGAGTGAGGGAGTGGGAGAAGAGGGGGAATGAGTGTGAGGAGGTGGGAGTGAGAGAGAAGGGGTATTAGTGTGTGTGGGGATTATGGGTGGGAGAAGAGGAGGATTGATGTGAGGGGGTGGGGATAGGATGACAGGAAGAATGGCGTAAGCTTGTGAGGGTGGTGGTGGTACAGGATGAGAAAAAGGGAAGGGTGAGGGTATGATGAGGAAGATGGGCGTAAAAGTGTGAGGGGGTAGGGGTGTGGTTGTGAAGAGGGGGGGAGGATAGGGCGTGGTGAGAGAGGACTGTGCGTGAGGGTGTTAGGAGGAAGAGGGAGGGGATAGGATGAGGAAGAGATGGACGTAAGGGTGGGGAGTGAGATGAGAAAGGATGGGTGAGACTGTGATGAGGAGTAGAGGGGCTTGTGGGTGGTGGGGAGGGGGAGGGTACGATGGGGTGATTCCCTATATCTGTGCTCTCTCATTATTACTGTTACTATTATTACTGTTGTTATTATTATTATTATTATTATTATTATTATTATTATTATTATTATTATTACAAGGCTATTAACAATATAAGGGTTTAAAAAAATCACCTCGTCAATAATATTTTATGGGGCGTCTAGAATATCCTGCGGGACTGCCATAAAATTACTGCGTGTAAGCGGCTTGACACAGTAAAAACAGTGTCATTATTGTTTTTTAAATTTACTTTTCGTTTTAAAAAGTAATTCTTGAAGCTAATTGTGCGCAAACCGCTTAACATACTGAGATGTAGTTACGTTTCCAAATAAGAGTAGACTTTTAATATTACTGCGACCTTTTTCATATGGGGAAATCTGCACATCAGTATCTTAGGTCGTTTATATACACTAAATTTTTGCTAACCTATCAGTACTTTGTGGACATCCTGTAGTTCCTTGTAAGGGATAGGACCCTCGACGAAGGTACGAAGCCCAGATGCTTTCATGGTTGACAACTGGCTGGGGCCCCTGATGACGATTTTGGTCTAATAATGATAATGATAATAATAATAATAATAATAATAATAATAATAATAATAATAGTAATAATAATAATAATAATAATATTGATAATAATAATAATTCTCTCATTATTATTATTATTATTGTTATTATTATTATTATTATTACTATTACTATTATTTTTATTATCATTATTATTATTTTTATTATCATTATTATTATTATTATTATTATTATTATTATTATTACTATTATTATCATTATTATTATTATTATTATTATTATTATTATTATTATTATTATTATTATTATTATTATTACTACTACTACTACTAGTACTACTACTACTACTACTACTACTATTATTATTATTATAGTTAATATTATTAGTTATTTTTATTATTATTACTTCTTTTTATTATTTACCTTTACCTCCTCCTCCAACACTGCCTCTTTCCTCTCTCTCCTCCCCTCTCCAAATATGCACCCCGTAAAACCTTCTCACCAGATACCATCACATATTGCACATTCCTGCTTAACAGGAACCATGCATGAAATTATAAAGCTTTGATCAGTTTTATCTGGGAAAGTCGATACATTATGAAAACACTGTTGGATTCACAGTTCTTACCTAAAAACAACTCTGAAGGAAATTATAAAGCTCTGATCAGTTTCATCGGGGAAAAGGAGATACATTACGAAAAAAAAAAAAATGCTGGATTCAAAATATAAACTTAAGATCATTTACCTGTCTCATCTCAGGTGTGTTTTCCCAGGTAGGTCAAGAAGAAGGTAACTCAGATTCTTCCCGTGTATCTTGGGCCCTATCACCTTTCTCTAAGCGATTTATTTTGTCTGTTACACCTTACTGTCCCATTCTATGTTACATAAATCCTTCCAATATGGCCATACTCTGCATTCAAAAACCATACAAAAGGATATTAACAGCCATATCCAAAAATAAATCGCTAAAGAAGAGGTGTTAGGGAGCCCCCTTACCCGATGAGATTACGGGCCTTCTTCCTGCAAAAAACAAATTGTAGTTACAAGAAGGAACAAAATATAAAATACGAGAGAATACAGATTTTTAACATGTTTGGTTCAATCAGTGAGAAAATAATGACGAAAGGGGTCTGATCGTATGCTATAAAGAAGAACACAGATTTCTTACACAGAACGTAGGAAGTACAGATATATATACAGGAGAACATAGGAAGCGTAGACAAATACATGGGAGAACATAGGAAGTACAGATAAATACATGAAAGAACATACAGGAATTACAGATAAACACATAGAACATAGGTATTGCAGATAAAGACATAAGAGAACATAGGAAGTACAGCCAGAAAGGAGGTTTGTTGGTACATCAAAAGGCAATCTGTTGGAGAAAAGGTTAATTCTACTAATATCTAACCAACGTGTGTTAGAAAGAATAAAAAAGAGGAAGGCTTTGTCTCATCGTCTTCTGGCAAAAGTTGATTCGAGCTACAACAGAGAATACAAGATAAATGGAAAAATAAATAAACGCACAGAATCTCCACGTGTCTCTTGCTGGAAGAAGTTGATCCCAGTTTTACAAAAAGTTGTTTATATGGGAAATTTCGTAGTTCGGCTGGAACTAGTCCCGCTTCCAAATAAAAATATATTGCATCTGACCACATCAAGGAACCATATGCCTTGTTCTTCCTACGTTAAAAACACCTGCAGTCTCTTTATTTATTTATATTTTTTAACCGAGGAAACTAGACCAATCCCGTAACTTTAATATCAAACAATGACTGCTTAAAATTCGGTCACCTTAGATTGTGAGATAGAAATGAGTCTCCTTGGTTACCAGCCAAAGTTATCTCTCTCAGCCTGACTACACTTGACCATAAACAAAGCTGAAGAGAATTATGGATGCTTGCCAAGTTAGGGTAAACGCACTATAATTAAAGCTAGGCATTGGTGGTTAATTTTATTGCGAACTCCGTCAATGGTAGGAATGAGTCTCCTTGGTTACTAGCTGAATTTATCCCTCAGCTTTACTATATTCGACCATAAACTAAGCTGAAGAGGGTTATGGATGCTTGCCAGGTTAAACACACTATAGTTATAATTAAGCTTTAGGTTGTAAGACATTTTGTGAATCACGCCACTGGTATTTGCCTGGCTCCCATATTTTATCGCCTTTTTCCACGGCATTTCGTCTGCTGTTGCGGCTGGCTTGTGACTTTGATTATCTTTTAAAACAACTTCTCTCCTGCTTCCTCTTACGGGATATTATAATTAATGTAATTTACACCCTCGTCCGTCTCTCACGTCAGGGTGGGAGATAGAGAGGCGGCGTGTATAATTAGAGAGAGAGAGAGAGAGAGAGAGAGAGAGAGAGAGAGAATGGATGGGAGTGAAAAAGAGTAAGAGAAATGAGATAGGGAGGGACTAAGAGAAGAAAGGGATGAGGAGATTATAGAGGGAAGGGAGGACAGAGAGGAAGAAGAGAAGGGAATGAGAGAGGAAGGAAAGATGGAAGGAGCTAAGACAACGGAAAAATGAGCGGCTACCAAACCAGAAATGTGTAGAAAGGAAGAAAAACACCGTTAAATTGCCAAAAAGTGGACCAGGAGAGAGAAAACTGTCAGGAAATTTTCACGGAGAGAGAGAGAGAGAGAGAGAAGTTAAGAAAATAGTAGTGTAAAAGAAAATAATGTAAGTATGACCATTTTCAAGAAGTATGCAAAAATTAATAGCAGCGAAAAAAGTGAAAGATTCTGAGAACCGTGAAAGAGATATAAACGAAGGAGAAGAGGAGAAACGGGGGAAGAACAGGATTAACGATAGAAGGAAAACTAGAAAATGGTAAAGGAAACAGGAAAAAAAAGTGAGAATGTTATGAGGGAAAGATGAAAAATGAGCCAAAAGGAATGGGAGAATTGAGAATCTGAGAAACAAAGTATAGAGGATGATGCAGAGAAAAATAAATGAAGGAAAGACAGGACACGAGAGAAACAACAGAGTAAATTGAGATTTCATTGGAGGGAGAAAATAAAGAAGAAAAGTTTGGTAACTTTTAAAGGGAAGAGGAGAAAAATAAGAGTGAATGGGAGAGAAAATACGGAAAAAGAGAGAAGCTGAAGGAGAAAGGGGAAGCTGAGAGAGAAAGAGAGGTAAAATAAGAAAAAGAAGGAACATTCTGAAGGAGTGAAAAGACATACGAGGAAAGACGATAGTAAAGAGAAAAAAGAAGGCGAAATTTTTGATGAGGAGAAACGTGAGGGAAGAGAGAGATTAAACAGAAAGAAAATATTACGCGTAATATACAAGGAGAGAGGAAAACGTAAGAGAAGAGTTAAGTATATAGAGAAAAGAAAAATCTTAAAGGAGACGGGATAAATGAAATGGGAAGAGAGAGAACATTGGAAAAAGTGGGAAGAACTGTAGGAAAGAGAAATAAAAGTGAAAACACTAATCAAGAGGGGAGAAACAAAAGGGGAAAGAGAAAAAATATCAACTAAGATTCAATATTTCATAAGGAGGAAAATGGGAGACGAAGAGAGAAAAAAAGTGGGAAATTTTTGAAATAGAGAAGAGAAATGAGAGAGAGAGGGAGGGAAAAGAGTGAAATAATCCTGAGGTAGAGAGGAGAAATGAGAGAGGAGGGAGGAGAAAATAGTGAGAAAACACTAAATTAAACAGGAGAAATGAGAAAGAAAGGAAGAGAAAAGAGTGAAAAATATTTGAGGCAGAGAGGAGAAATGAGAAAGGAGGGAGGAGAAAATATGAGAGGGGGGACTAAAATGGCAGAGGGGCTGAAGCAGATATTGGACACGCACTTGCGTCTGTGTGCTCTCCTCTGCTGACTTCTTTTTCGCTTGTCCATCTTAATTACTACCAGGTTAGCCTCGCTCTTCTCTCTCTCTCTCTCTCTCTCTTACACACACACACACACACACACACACACACACACACACACACACACACACACACACACTCACACTCACACACACACACAAAATCTCACTCGCTCAATACACCAGAAAAAAAAAGAAAATGTACGAGTACTTTTCAACGCCAACATTTCAGTATTGGACAGGTAGAAAAAAAATAATTACCTGAACAGTGACTCAAAAACTTTCCATCGACCTTTTCCAAAATACCTTCCGTCCGATGACCTATTTTGCACTATTTTCGTGCTTCTTTCAGACGATTTTTTTTTTTTTCAGCACAGAGACTTTCCGAACTATGAAGCTAGATGAAGCTTTGGCTGGCTGTATAGAAGGCCTCCCCGAACATGAATAAAATCTTCAGGAGGTGGAAAGACTACAGGGTGTCCCGTTAGACTGGAAACTAACGTAGCGCTGTTCTATGTGTTGCAGGGATGGCTCAGTCGGCTGGTGTGGGCCTGGTTGTGGCGTTTGGTGTAGGAAATGTGTAAATGACGCAGGTTAGACACTGGTAACGCACTGACTGAGCCCTCCCCACAACACAAGAGAAATCGCCCGAAGAAGTACAAGTGGAGCATTTTATATCAGGTAACTCTCCCTCTGGTATTGGTGCTACGAGATTTTTTATTTATTTATTTACTTGTTTATTTCTTTTGTGAACACGTGAAGATTTTAATTAGTCGAGAGAAAACCTGGAAGTTAAAGGGCCAGGCAAGATTTTTTTTTTCCTAGTTTTTCACTTTTTTTTTTTTGCTTACATGCTTGAAACCGGCTGAGATAATTACAGCAGAAAGCTGTTGTTAGCACTGACAGCTAGATATCACTATCGCCGATAATGATGATAAAGCAACTAAGGGAGAGAAAAAAACAGGTCAGACAGGTTTATCATACCCTCTAATTTAAAGATAAAGCGGTGATGGTTTAGTATTTTCTCACATTAACTTTTGGTGCGCCATTAAATTAGAGAAAAATGCCAAAAGAACGAAAGTTGAGGAGTCAGTCAATGTCCATAATTTAACACTCTCAGGTTTCTATGTCTCACTTTAAGCCGAAGAAAATTGTCTAACTTAAATAAACCTAACCCAACCTAACCAAACGAGATCTAACCTAACCTAACCTAACCTTGAGTAAACCAACCCAATCTAACTTAACCTACCCTACCCAGACCTAACCTAACCTAACCCAGCCTAACCTAACCAAATCTAACCTAACTGAGCCTGCTAGAATTATCTTGATCATGAGGGGCTTAAGAAAGATCATCGTAAATTATCCAGCCTTTACATCGTTATCAGACTGACTTCAGAATTAAATACACACGCCATTAAACGCTATCATAAGGAACATAGCAATCAAACATCTGGAAAAAAAAAGTTTCAAGACATCTACACAACATAGCTTTAACAGATATACCCTTGTCACACAAACACAGGTCACTTGACATAACAATCCAGGAAAATTGCTTATAATTTATCTTATCCTACTTGGGTAGAAAAACAGATCTCAAAAAAAGTCATATGTTATCAGATTTCGGTGTGTGTGTGTGTGTGTGTGTGTGTGTGTGTGTGTGTGTGTGTGTGTGTGTGTTTTACCTTTCATATTTACTCCGAGTTCATTCTACAGTACAGTGCTCGGTAATAGTATGGTTGAAGGCAAAAGCAGATACAAGTACGTGTATAAATAGCCTTATTAAGAGAGTTTGTAAATGTAATCCCAGGTTCAGAGCCAGTTTTTATCACAATACATCAACGTAGTGTCAGAAGACTATGTTTGTATCTATATTAGCATCTATCAGTATACTGTATATTAGCTTCACGTCAGGAACGGTATTTGTGTCTTCATCAGCCTGTATGAGGAACACTGCAGGATTAGACTTCTCAACGGGAGATTGGAAGCCAGAATTATCCCTTCCCCATGCTGGCAAACAACGAATGTCAAAGAGAGATTGATACACAGAAGAAGCCCTTCCCCATGCTCGCAAATTACTGTTGTCAGACAGAGTGATAGCCTGAATGATCACTTCCCCATGCTCGCAAAGTATGAATGTCAGAGTAAGGTCGATAGCCAAAATGATCCCCTCCTCATGCTCTCAAAGTTCGAATGTCAGAAGGAGATTGATGCCCGGAATTATCCCCTCCCCGTGCTCGCCAAGTACGAATCGGGAGGGGGAGTTTTTTGGAAGAGGATGTATGAAAATCCGAGTGCTGTATTGGTAATGTTCGCTTCTCAGGTGTAAAAACATATCTTCAGGGAACTTTACTTGCAAACTTACAATAAATCCTTGTAACGAGAATTTGTGTATGTTTCCTCATGCTAGAAGAAGAAGAAGAAGAATAGCAACAATAACTTCATTAACAAAAACAGCAAAATTAAGGATAATAATAATAACAATAATAATAACTGCAATAATAATGTAGGATACTTTCATCTCATAGCTTTCAATTTGCAAGAAAAACAAATATATGGAAAACGACACTTTCTTAGTCCTTCGGGTAGACCAAGAAAGTGGAATGAAGGTTCTTCATTTTCGACAGTCATTAATTTTGAGGAACGTCTGTTGTTATTACTCATCCCATAATACAGAAGGAAGCCAGCAATGATATACAGAGGCCAGGCACGTTGTTTATTCGTTATGTTCTTTTGAAAATATCAAAAATTGGAAGTAAGCAACGATACAGAGAGGCCAGAGACGTTCTATATATTCTTTTGAAACTGTTAAAAAATTAAAGTCAGAAACGATAAAAAGTGGTCAAACAGGTTCCATATTCGCTACGTGTTTCGGAAATTAGCGTCGAAATTTGAAGCTTGCAATCTACTTTGCGATTTATGGATTAATCGTATGAACCAATATCTCAGATGCGACAGGGAATTTGATCATAATAACTCAGTTTGTGAATCTGGGCCTGGAATTTTGAAGTCAGCATTGACCTTTGTAAATTATTAGAATGCTTGGCGAGTAATACGATAAGCAGGAGAGAGTTTAAGGTGGTTACTGCTGAGGAATACGGTATTTTCCACGACCTAGACCAGCGATTTTCAACCTTTTCTCGGTAGCGCACCCCTTCGCCCTGACCCATCCATTCCCCTCAGCATAGCCCGTCCCCAGCGTCCCCCCTATAACTTGGTCCACGTATCCACGCCTTTTCCCTCCCCTCCCCTCTTGCTTCCTGCCATCATCTGACTCTTAAAAACTTATTATTGAATTATTATTGTTGTTGCAGGCATAAGCGGGCGTTAACCCTGGTGAATATATAGGCTGAATTATTCCCCCTCCTGCAGGTCACCATTAGCCACCATCCCCCTTGACGGGAGATAAGGTGTGTGTGTGTGTGTGTGTGTGTGTGTGTGTGTGTGTGTGTGTGTCCTGGGTGACGTGGAAGAGGTTCATTTTGCAATATTATTAGATATCGTATTTGTACTTTTCTGGAGAGAGAGAGAGAGAGAGAGAAAACCGGAAGGTGACCGGTGAGAGACATAAAAGGAAAAATAAAAAACAACTTATTGCACTGGTACAAAGAAACACGTGCTATGCAGGATGGAGTAGAGACAGGATATGAATACTGAGGATAAAATAATCAATGTTTTATTGTGATACAAACACACACACACACACACACACACACACACACACACACACACACACACACACACACACACACACACACACACACACACACACACTTGTTCATGCCTCTCTATTGTTCCTCTTAAGTCCTTGCGCCCTCCTAGGACGGTGCTCCCCTCCCCCCTCGGGTGAGGACAAGTGAAGTAAATTAAGTAATATCACAAGTAAAGTTATAGTTCACCTTTATTTGTGTCTTTGTCCTCTCTCTCTCTCTCTCTCTCTCTCTCTCTCTCTCTCTCTCCTTCTTCGCGCCATATATACGGGTCTGGTAAGCGACGTGGGTAAACCGCCTGAACACAACACTGATGTAAGCAAATTCTCTTCCTTCCTCTCCTTCCTCTCCTCCATTCTCTCTCTCTCTCTCTCTCTCTCTCTCTCTCTCTCGCAGTTTTCTCCCCGTCCTCCCTAACTTCTCAATAACCCTCCCTACCCCCACTTCCTTCCTTCTTTCCCTTTTTGCTTCCTTATTTCCTTCCCTCCCACCTTCTCCCCCTCATCCTTCTTCCTTCTCCTCCTTTCATTTATATCCAGTCTTATTTCTTTTTTCATTCTCTTCTGCATTACTTTCTTTTCTTCTTTTAACATTTCTCTTTAAATTTAGCCTTCAATTTCCAGAATTATTAAGGTAAATATTCACAGCCATATTCACTTTCTTTTTCTTATTTTTTACTGATTACTTGTTCAACTCTTGGCTATGAGAAAATAAAGATAATGTGAGAAATAACTTTACGTACTTGAACAACTCTATTAGTGAAGTTGAGCAGGGAGATGAGTTGGAGTTAAGAGGTGAGAGAGAGGGAGAGAGAGAGAGGGAAGGAGAGGAAGGAAGAGAATTTGCTTACATCAGTGTTGTGTTCAGGCAGTTTACCCACGTTGCTTACTAGTATATATGGCGGAAGGAAGGAGAGAGAGAGAGAGAGAGAGAGAGATGTAAGGAAAGGATGGTAAGGATGAGGAAAGAAGGGAGAGAGATGAGAGAACAGAAAGGCATAAGGTGAGGGAATGGGCAGGGAGGAAAATTATCGCCAAGAGAAAGACAGAAGGCACGGATGAGGAAGAGGGGCAAAGATGGAAGAGGCAAATAGAGCAGATATGAAAAAAAAAAAATTCGGAAAGAAAATCAAAAGGGAAAGACGTGACAGAATATTCGCTATCATAATAACTTTCATCTTCTTTATTGTGTAAGATATTGTCCGATTATCTCCCTCTCTCTCCTTCTTAACCCACTAGGCCACCAGGCGTCATTTGGTTATATGATTTTCACTAAGTATGGTAAATGGTTTCCTAATGTACAATAAGCAATTTGACCTGAAGGCAGCACTACATCGAGTGAGTGGATGGTGGCCGATCCCTCCTCACCCATTGCCTAACTACTTTACCAACAATTATCAAGGGGATTTGACCTCGCTTGATCACTTAGAAACCGAAACATATAAAAGGACGATTGACTGTGGCTTCTCAGTGGTGAGAGAGAGAGAGAGAGAGAGAGAGAGAGAATAAGAGAGAGAGAACCTAGTCACTAAAGTCGCAAAAAATAAACTCAAACGTATGGCTCCCTCCCCACCCACCTCTTCCTCCCCCTAACTTAGCCCGCCATGGAGTACAGAAATCCCGAAGAATGAAATATACATGCAATACGGGGAAATGGTCCTGAATATTCGGCCATGACAACTACTATTTCAACCAGGAGGAGAGGGAGGAAGAGCGGAAGGACAGATGGGAGGGAGGAAGGGAAATGGTAGGCGGTGGGACGGGGAATAGGGAAAGACGCAACTGTAAACTTAAGGAAAGAGGACAATAAGCGTGAGAGAGAGAGAGAGAGAGAGAGAGAGAGAGAGAGAGAGAGAAACAATTATCTCGCTTCCTCTTCCTCCGTACCTCCTTTTCTCCATCCCCCCCACCCTGCCTCCCCTCCATAAACCCTCGATTTTCTCGTCCCTCCTCCTCCTCCTCCTACTGCTCCTCCCTCCATCTATTACCTCCGCGTTTCCTCCACAGCGTTCCCTCTATCCTGTGTAGTTGAAACGAGAGAGAGAGAGAGAGAGAGAGAGAGAGAGAGAGAGAGAGAGAGAGAGAGAGAGAAGGGCAGAAAGTATTTTTTGTTTTCAATTATAAAATGATCGAGTACGAGTCATTTCTTCAGTGACATGGCCTGGTGTCCTTAGATAACATTATACCATTTGCTCCTCAGAACCTACAAATGAACTGCTTGAAAATGTATAATAGGGCTTCCCGCTGTGAGCAAGGCGTGTGCACGCCAGCTACAGCCATTAACACTGCATTCTTTGCTTGTAAATGAACATACAACCATAAGTGTTTATACAGACTTCTCATTTATACATACTTCACATTCATATTAAATGCATCCTTAACCCCCTTCTGTCCGATGCACTAATGATAGTAATAGTACGGTAGTTGTAGTAGTAGTAGTAGTAGTAATAGTAGTAGTAATAGTAGTAGTAGTGGTAGTTGTTGTTGTTGTTGTTGTTGTTATTGTAGCTCTAAGTTCATCTTAAACATGAATCCAGTAGCCTGCAAGCTGGAGTTACCCTCATGCAGCCCACCGTCCTCCTTTCAGAGGATGAACAGGAAACTGATACACGCTCGTATAACCGGGCAGTGAAGCTACTCGGTTATATGGTGCCACCACTCGAAGGCGCCCCTCTCCAGCACAGACTTCGGGATTGAATATTTTCTATTATACGCTTGATGCTTTAAGACGATTGTTTAGTTTCTGACGGTATTACAGTATTGAAGGAGTTAGTGAAGCTATATCTAACTCCTTCAGGTCGAGCAGTTTTCCCTGATGTGAATAAAATCGATCAACGTTATCAAGTTTAATGCGAAAAAAGACTTCATTGGATTCACCCGGGTAATTACATAGGGATAATTACTTCCATATGAACAAAACGCGACTTTACGTTTCGATAATTGAATTTTTTATCACACAACTTGCTAGGCGATTCTGTGTATTAACTCAGCATGAATAATTGCAGGAGTTGTTAAATGTTTCTGTATAGTAATTCGGTATTTTTATTGCACAATTTCGTAAATGATGCTGTGTATTAACTTTATATTTTATTTCTCAACCTGTTAAATGATTTTGTGTATTAATTTTTTTTTTTTTTACTGCCGAATATGTTAAACGATTCTGTACATTAACTCTATTTTTTTCTCCACGAGTTGTTAAATGATTCTGTGCAATAATTCTGTACGTATGCGACAACTTACCAGACGGTTTTGTGTATCAGCTCTCTACTTAGGGGGCAAGTAAGTTATATGTAGGGTTATTTTTGTTGACTAATTTCGAAGTACTTGGACGTTTGGCCTGATAAGTTTTACGACTGAGAGACTGCAAGCGAAAGGTGGCACGATAAGCACTATCCCTTTAAAATCTCACGAGTAACAACTTCAGATTTACAGGACAACTAGTGGAAAAACACTATCGCAAATTACCTCTTAAGCAATGGGACATTTTTCATATTTCATTACATTTGCTACCAGACCATTTAAATTAGACTATGAGGAAATCCCATTAGTGAGGGATTTAACGGAGAATGACTTTAATATTCCCTTATTTGAAGACCTCCTAAGACGAATAAAACCGTCTGAAGGCAACAAGAATTAAAAAGAATCCACGCACAGAAGGAAGAAAATCAGTATTAGCTCTCCTCTTATCCTGATACAGTGTTCCAGTCCCCAGCGTCTCTCTCTCTCTCTCTCTCTCTCTCTCTCTCTCTCTTTGATCTTGCCTGGCCTTCATAGGGATATAAACATTTAGGCTCCAGTCAATTTCACTCATAGATTCTGCCTATTAATTTTTCCTGTAAATTTCCCTATAAATGTTGCGCACCAGAGCATTGACCGGATAATTTCTTGAGTTTTAGGTGATTGTTCTTTCTGCATTCCTTTGTGTCTCTTTTTTTTCCCCAAAGTCATTATGCTTTAACGAGGAAACGTGCCTCTGCTGCTTGATGTTCGGTGTTTTGCGAAGAGAGAGAGAGAGAGAGAGAGAGAGAGAGTCAAGGAGATAGGCGGAGAAAAAAATACTTATAGGAGCATGAAAGTTGGAGAAAGATAACGAAGAGGAGGGCAGACGAAGAGAGAGAGAGACAGAGAGACAGAGACAGAGACAGAGAGAGAGACAGAGACAGAGACAGACAGACAGACAGACAGACAGACACAGAGACAGACACAGAGACAGACAGACAGAGATCAAGGAGATAGGCTGATGAAAAAAAAAAAAAAAGGCACCGAATGATAACGATGCGAGAGACTGGCAAAGCAAAATATATATATAAAACACAGAGAGAAAGGCAAATACTGGGAAAGTCAGAGGGAGAGAGAGAGAGAGAGAGAGAGAGAGAGAGAGAGAGAGACAGACAGACAGACAGACAGACGGACAGACAGACACAGACAGACAGAAAAACACAGAAAAAACAAACAGAGAAAGGAAAGGAAAATGACTAAGAAAAAGACAGCTATGAGAGAGAGAGAGAGAGAGAGAGAGAGAGAGAGAGAGAGTCTTTCTTATGTCACAGCCAAAGCATTACCAGAGGGAAAATACGCTTGGGTCGCTTAAGGCAGCCCCATACACAGCATATCTCCCCGTGGACCCCTAAACCTGCCAACTGCAAACTGGAAGGCCACAAAATAAGAAGCGAGACGGCGACATTCCCAGCCATATGCAGGGGATTCACTGACACAGAAGAGACCAGTCAATACGGCGAGGAATGAGGTCCGTTTTAGTTTCCCCCATTTCGTCATTCTTTTATCTTTGTTTACGTAGAGCAAGAAATGAGTTCCGTTTTGCTATTTTTAAGTCTTTTTCTGGTTATATTTTCCTTCTTTATTCGCAGAACAAAAATTGAGTTTTGTTTCGCACACTTTTTTTTCTTTCTATTTTCGTAGACCAAACAATGATTTCCGTTTTGCTCGTTTTATTTTTCTACATTTTTGTCATTGTTTTACCTTTTCCGTAAAGCAAAAACTTAGTTTCGTCTTTTTTTTATTTTCTTATTTTCTTTTCTTTTACCGAATGGGCTTTGTTTCTTTTCTATTTTTATTTTTTTATTTTTTTAATGAGAGAAGCCGTAAGTGCCCCACAGAATATGTTCTGTTTCATATCCCTCTCCAGTGGTATTTTTTTGTTTTTATTCAGAGGTTTGTCAGTAAACAAAACAGCAGTTTTGTTTATATCCAACACTGTCTTTTTTTCTTCTCTTTTCTTAGAGGTCTATATTTCTGATGGTAATCTGTGCTGATTTTCTTTGGGAAAAATGCAAGTAGACTGTAGTGACCCTTTTTTCTGGCAACCTTGGATTATCTGAGATAAATTAGTTAGCTATGTCAGTCATGATTCACTTTTTATATGTTGAGGTTTTCCGCCGTGTCAACTAAACTACTAAATCGAATTTATTAAGAAAAGTTTACTTAGTTTATTCCGTGAAAGACTGGTCCGCTGCCTTATTATAACTCTGTCATTTCCTAGACGTGCTTATGCTCAGAAGTTAATGTTGATGGAGTGGATAGAGCAGTGGTGTGCTGTTCGAAAGGACGCAAGGGCGATCCCCAGAAGAGGGAGGGAACAATCTGAGAAGTTGAATTTCGATGAACAGTCGTTACAGAGCCAACAAAATGTCATTAAAAACAATACGAGTACAGTAACACCATCAAACCATTTTTTTAATGTGTCAACTCTAGCTTGGATATTTAGTATTGACGGTGGATATTAGCACCGAAGCGGGAACATGTGTAGTTGTGTGGCACGTAGGACGACTGTTTAGGTCATGGCTTGATTCAGAAGCATACTGTAAAAGGCAACACTAAATCAGTTAGCAGTCGTTATGTTGAAGTTGTGTGGAGAAATCTTCGTGAATATTGTTTACATTCCAGAATTTGAAAAACGACCATTTCTTTTCAACCTTTTCACTGTGATGACGTCTTTTCATTTTGTTTTTAGTAGCCGTGATAATTATACTTCGATTAGGGAAGAACTCTTGAAGGAAAGGACCTACAGACGGTTTCCACTGATGCCTTCACTATTGGAAGTCCTATGTAGGAAGAATGAACTGGCTCGGAGACAGGATGATTTTTATAAACGAAATCGTCACCATACTGAAGGGGCTGAAGGTATAATGCTCTGGCAAAAAAAAAAAAATAAATAAGTGGTTTAAAATGTACGTAGACTGTAGCAAAAAAAATTTAGTGCATGGATGAAAGTGGTATAAGGATATTTTACTTCGCAGGGGCGGGAGGCACAAACATACGATCACTTTCATTTTGTAATTTTGGATTGTTATTTGCAGGAAGGACAAGAAAAGTCCAGACGCTAGTCACATCTCTTGTTTAGATTCTTTTTTTAAAATCTTGTTTGCCAGTTGCTCGTAATTTCTCTCGTGAAAAGGGAAACAAGTCAGTAGGTGTATTCCAAGAAATTTAGACGACGATGACGATGACGACGACGAGAATCTAATAGGATAAAAGAAAAAAGAAGAAAAAAGGAAGAAAAAATGTTAGAGTGTGGAGGTCGTAAACACAGACATGAAGCTGGTGGTACGGTAAAGGAAAAAATGTTACAACAGGACTGAGTTACAAAAATTCAACCTACGCACAATACAGATCATGTGGTTGTGGTGGTGGTGGTGTGAGGGTTGGACGCAGGGGTTGGTTATGTGGTGACTGTGTGAAGGTGATGGTGCTCATGTTGTGGTCGCGTGAGTGTGTGGGTTTGTGATAATGTGGTGGTTTGGGTGTGAGAAATGGTGGCAATGTGGTGGTGGTGGTGGTGGTGTGAAAGGTGGGGTTAACATGGTGGTAGTGGTGTAAGTTTGGGTGTGGGGATGGTAATACTGTGGTGGCGGTATGGGTGTGGATGTCGGAATGGTAATAATGTGGTGGTGGTCTGGGTGTGGGTGTGGGGATAGTAATAGTTTGGTAGTGGTATGGGTGTGGGTGTACAGGATAGGTCTTAACGAGGTGGTGGTGTGAGAGAGAGTGAGTGTGGAAGATGATGATGTGGTGATGGTATGGATGCGGGTATGGAATATGGAGCTATTGTGGTGGTGGTCGTGGTTTGAGTGTCAGTAATAGTGCTGGAGCTTTAACTAGTCATAGAGGTAGTGGTGTCAGTGATGGTGGTAATGGTGTCAGTGATGATGGAAGTGGTGTCTGTAATAGTGGAAACGGTGCCAAGGAACCAAAAATGGCAGAAATTGTCTCAATGAAGGCGGTACTGATGTAAGTAATTGTTTTAATGGTGTCAGTGGTTGTGTTATTGATGTCATTGTTGATGGTATTGGTGTCAGTAATGCCAGAAATAATGTGAGTGATGATAGCAGCGGTGTCTGTATTGGTGGTAGTGACGCCAGTGATGATGGTAATTTCGGAGGTGATGGTAATGGGTAACAGAAGAAAGTGTAATCCTTGAATGACAGTATTAATCGAGTAAAGTTATGCAATGTTCTTGTTCTATGTAAACGATGTAGTGCCTGAGGGATTACGGTATGGAAAGCGACATGATACTAAGATGAGTATGGCACTGGGCATGATGTAGTTATGGTGTGAGGGTGGGTTACTGTAGTTGTGGTGTAAATCCGGAGTGGGCTTGCTTTAGACATTATTCAATTCTAAGGTTGATTTTATGACAGTAGCTGCCACGAGAGTATGTAAAGAGGATGTGAAACTTAGGTGGGTGTGGTATAAAAGATTGTGTGATTTTTCAGTGGGTGTCACAGTAGGTGGTGTGACACTGCAGTATATGTAATGTAGATGGTGTGACACAGAGGTAGATATGCTATAGGTGGTATGACACTGCAGTAAATATGGGAAAGGGATTGTGATGTTAGTAAATATGGTACAGAAGGTGGTTTGACACTGTAGTTGATGTGGCACAGGTGTATGACAGCTGCAGTAGGTGTAGTATAAGTGGTGTGAGACTGCAGCAGATGTGGCATAGACAGTGGTGTTACACTGCACTAGATGAGATATAGAAGGTGGTTTAATACTGCAGGAGATGTGGTATAGAAGTTGGTGTGACACTGCAGTGCGAAATGTGATTATAAAAGGTTGTGTGACTTTCAATAAATGTGAATAGAAGGTAGTATGGTACACGTATTTATGTGGATATCCTATAGAAGGTGTATGTGTAGGCATGTATGAAAAGTGTCAGCATGTTTACCATACATAAATTAAGGATTTTTCTCATCACAGGTACCACTACTACTACTACTACTACTAGTACCCTAACCACTACAACTATCACTGCTACCAAAACTACCACAACCATTACCACTACCACACAGCTACTACAGCTAGCGTTAATACTACCAGAGCTACCGTACTACGATTCATCAACAACCACATCATTTTCACAGCATCAAGCCTCCATCGCATCTGGCACTACCACAACTACCAACATTTCCCAGGACCCAAGCTACCAACATTCTTAGTAAATTCTTTCCAGATTACTTTATTGATAAGACTAACGCTCCTGCCCCTACCACCACGGCTACCAGCATTTCCAGCAACTATTCCCGACACATTTCCACTACCATTAACTCTTTCAGCACGAGGACGTTATTCGTGATTATTTTATGTACTTGTGTGTATATATTAATCTCTTTATTTCATTATCCGTACTTTAACTACTTATTAATTTATGTTACTTATTTGCCTATTTTAATTAACTGAATCTATTGGTCTTTATTTATTTATTTAATTTTACCAGGCGATTTTATTCAGATTAATTCCTTCACCACGACAAAGCACTTTCTATTTTACTCTTGCATTCTCCGGACGATGTCATTCAGCTTAGGAAACATCTCTTGTACTGGAGGCATTAATGAAGGCTGCACATAACCCTCCTGTTTGAAAAGCCACTTAATCAATCACTAATATTAATTGGAGGTAAAGAAAATAAACTATAAATTGCATCATCGGAGTGAAGTGGTTAGGGGTCTCGTCTAGCGATGAAATAGTAGTAGTAGTAATGGTAGTAGTAATAGTAGTAGTGGTAGTAGTAGTACTGGTAGTAGTAGTGGTAGTAGTAGTAGTAGTAGTAGTGGTAGTAGTAGTAGTAGTAGTAGTAGTAATAGTAGTAGCAGTAGCAGTAGCTGTAGCCCCAGGTTCATGAGAGATGTGAACCCAGTGGACTGCAGGCTGAAATTCCCCTCCTGTAGGCCTCCATCCTCCTTTTGGGGGGATAGGGAAGGAACTGAGGGACGTTTGCATAACCGGGCAGTGGAGCCGCCCAGTTATATCGGTGCCATCACGTGAAGGCGTCCCTCTCCAGCCTCACTGAAATAATAAAAAAAAAAACACTAAATAGAACAGAGCCAATTCGAAGCGTTGCATGATCATTAACCTTTCCAGTACGAAAAGCCTCTCCCAAGCTTAATAAAATCGTGCCATGACGGGGAAAAAAAAAATGAAAGAATAAGGAAAACAACGCAAAAAAAAAAAAGACGTTGCAGTATTTAAAGGGTTTATTTCTTCATATGATTTTTTTTTTTATAACCAGGTTTATTTATCGTTTCTTCCTCTCTCTCTCTCTCTCTCTCTCTCTCTCTCTCTCTCTGTTCACCGTTTCTCCCTTCCGTATCTTCTTTCATCTTTCCTCTTTCCTTTCCCCTCCATCATTCCCTATCTCGCTTCATCTCTCTCTCTCTTCTTTCTCTTTCTCATACCTCATCGATCATTCCCTCTGCTCCTCCTTTCTTTCTTGTTCTCCTTTCTCATCCATCATTTCTCCCCCCCCCCCTCTCTCTCTCTCTCTCTCTCTCTCTCTCTCTCTTTCTCTCCCTGGTTTTCTCAGCCGAAATAAAGTTTGGAGAAAATTAATTCCCCCTTTTATATTCCTTTTCTCTTCCCCACTTCCCTTCTCCCATCCTCTCTTCTTTACAGTTCTCGCTACCTTCTTCCTCTCTCCCTCTCCCTCTACCCCCCTTCCTGTTGTCTCCCACCTCTATTGCTTCTTTTCTTTCTCTTCTTCTTTCTCCTCCTTCCTCTCTGAATCATTGCGTGGTTATTCGCTTTCTCTTTCCTTGCTTCTGTCATTACTATGCTGTTCCCTCCGCATCTTTTACCTCTCCTCCCTTTTCTTCCCTCACCCACCTGCCTTACTCTCACTTTTTTTTCAATGTTCCATGGTGGTCCTTCTCATTATTTCCTGCCGGCTTCGGCTTGAGGGCTTGGTGGGTGTTGTGTCTCTTCCTGCTTTTCTATTCTTGTCTTTGGCTTGTTATCGCCCGCCTTTAGAAGGCGGAGCGATAATGTTTTTGCCTGCCTCTGTGTGTGTGTGTGTGTGTGTGTGTGTGTGTGTGTGTGTGTGTGTGTGTGTGTGTGTGTGTGTGTGTGTGTGTGTAACTGTTTCCATTATTTCTCATGAACAGCTTGAACGATCAACATGAAACCTTAAGGGTATCAAGATATGGCCAAAATCTTGGACGAGTTCGAAAATGGGCACTTAGGGTCAGGGTCAAGGTCACCAAAATAGCTACCAAGGTCAACTGGTTTTTATCGCCCGCCTTTAACACTATTATATCTCATGAACGGATTGAGCTATCAACATGAAATCTTCAAGGGATAAAGATATGGCAAAAACCTTGGGCTTAGCCAACAGTATATTCTGGCGGGCGATTAGCATTCGGCTCCCGAATGCTTTTCTTTCATTAGTTATAACTTTCCCTATACTAAACAGCTACGAACCAACAGGTCTGTTGCTGTGTGCATTCCTTTGTATTCCTTTGTACTTTGCACTCTTTTATACTCTCTCTCTCTCTCTCTCTCTCTCTCTCTCTCTCTCTCTCTCTCTCTCTCTCTCTCTCTCTCTCTCTCTTTCCTCAATTGCTTTCTCCTCTCCTTTCTCCTCCCTCCTCTCTTCCCCTCTTCCCTCCTGCCTCCTATACTTCCTCCTTTCTCCCTCCTTAAATTACAGTTCCCTCCTCTCCCTCATCCTCTCTTCTCTCAGCCCTCTTTCCCTCTCTACCTCTCCTCCCCCTCCCTCACCCTCTTCCCCCTCCCCTTTTCTGACACATAACCATTCCTTCCTCTACGACTTCCCAGGGAGTTGTGTAGTCCTCCTTGTTCCTTCCTCCTCCCCCTCATTCTTCCTCCTCCTCCTTCTTCCTTCCTCCTCTCCCTTCTTCCTTCCTCCCTTTCCTCCCTTTCTCATCTTTCTTTTCTTCTTTATTCGTCCTTCCTCTGCGACTCTCATTGTTCCTTCTTTCTTCTCCTCATTCTTCCTGCTCTTCCTTTTTCCGCATCTTCCTTTCTTCCTTCTTCACTTCCTTATTAATTCAGATTTTCGTCTTCTTTCTCTCCTTTTTTTTTTTACTTATCTTTGTTTCTCACTCCTTCTCCCTCTTCTTTTTCTTTCGTTCTGTTTCTTCCTTTCTCCTTCTCTTCCTTCTCTCTTTTATTCTTCCTTTCTCCATCTCTTCCCTTTTGCTTTCTCCTTCTCTTCTTCCTTCCTTCCTCCCTTTCACTCTCTTTCCTTCCCCCTTCGTTTCTTTGTATCTTCCTCCTTCTCTTCCTTCTTCATTCTCTGTCTCATTGATCTTTCTCGTTTCCGCCTTCTTTTTCTTCCTTCTTCCTCCCACCTTAACTTCAGTCTTTGTTCTTTCTCAGCTTTCTTCCTTTCACTTATTCCTCCTTCCCTTCCTATTATCTTCCTCCTCCTCTTCCTTCTTCTCTAACTACATTTCCTTTTTTTTTTTTTCCTTCCTCCCTCTCTTTATTGTTTTCTTTCTAATTTCAGACGATTGCTTTTTCAGTTCATGTGATGCGATAGAAAGCGTTAGTAGAATACATTGAGTTGGTTTAGCCATTTGAAGAGGATGGAGAGTGAGAAACCAACTGGGAGAGTGTGTGAACGAGGTGGAAGAGGGATGAGGGAGGGGGGAGACGGAGGATGAAATGTGAGAATGGAGTAAAGAGGTATATGAGAGAGGGGGATGTAAGTCGGGGGGAGGACAGTGAAATGGCAGGGGACAGGGCGACATGTAGGTGACATGTCTGTGGCCACCCTTTACAAGATTATGGCATTTGGCTATAGATAGATCGATAAATATGGTCTTTCTTTCCGCAGGAGTTAATGTACCTAACCCTTTCAGCACAAAATTCTCTATGATGAAAATACGTCAGAGTACAGCAGTCACTGAATAAAAATTGATATCGTATTGGGGCAAGGGTGTTAAGTAGCGTATAAGGAAGAAAAGAGAACAAAAGGAGGAAACTGTGATGCAGGAGGGAAGCTGTGATGTTACTCAAGGGAAGGGTTGGAGGATTCTTTCTTTCGTTCGTTTATAAAGACTCCCTCATCCTTGCATACGTCGGCTTTGATTACCTAATGACGCCTCTCCACGCTGTTTGATGTCTAGCAGCCTCTCTGTTTAATCCTTTATCCCCTGGGTCACAAGGCGGCATATGACCTTGGCAGTTGCATCGCCAGCTTTATTTCAGTTAATCAGTCAATCAGTCCCCAAGGCCACACTATGATCTCGTCCCACGGCTTTTTCGTTCTGTCTCTCGCAATTCAACCCTCAGTGTTTACACCTCTCATCCAACGCACCTCTGTTGTCATCCTCCATCCTCTCCACATGCACAAAGGATGAAGAATAATAGGAGTCTCACACTAGAAACTACACAAGGCACGCCGCGTACGTCTGCTACGTGGCCCTGAATCACAGTTGAGATTATTCAGTGGCGTAACTCAGATCAAAAGCTGCGTTACGTTCTTCACGTACGTAGCTTCTGGTGTGAGTTACCTATATGAAATTCAGTGACACGTATCACGTATAACGTAGCCTGGCATACGTAGCTTTTCATGTGATGAGGCGGCTTTAGGGAAAGGAGGTACATAACTGGGGGAAAAACAGAGTACGGAAAAAAGGGGCGAGAGAAAGAAGAAAGTAAAAATGAATGTCAAAAAAAAGAGGAAAGGAAAGGGTGACAGAGAAATGATGCAAGAAATGAGAGTAAATAACGAAAAAAATAAAGAGGAGGAAGATAATGGAAAGAGAGAGATTGGTGTATGAGGGGACCAAAAAAGAAAGATGATTTTAGAGTATTACTGGGAAGAACAGAAGAGGAAGAAGCCGTAAAGTAATGCAAGACAAAAAGAAGAAACGAGACTAAGAAAGGGAGGGAGATAGCAGGAAGTGAAAGGGAAAACGGAAGTACAAATATTAACGCCAAAAACCATCGCAATATCCGTTCATGAGCTACCGATGTAAGGTATGCCAATATTACTTATATAACAAAAGATATCAATGGCATACAAGAGAATAAAAGGGAACATTAGACAATATGTAGCGCTAAGGAAGAGGGGTCATGAAATTCTCCCATGATTAAAAGAATAGGAATAAGTAACCAACCCGAGAGAGAGAGAGAGAGAGAGAGAGAGAGAGAGAGAGAGAGAGAGAGAGAGAGAGAGAAGACAGCCTTAGCAATCACCATCATTAACTTCATCACTGGAAAAGGTCTCCCTAGGATATCTAACACTGCCTGAAGGTACCAAGAAAATAGCTTACCAGCAGAATACATCAGCTGACTCTGAGATGGTCTGGCCATGTGGAGAGAATAAAGAATGAGAGACTGACTAGGAGAGTGCATATCCGTGAGATGGAGGAGGAGGAGGGGGACCAAAGATGACGTGGAGAAGGGAAGTGAAGAGATATGTACAGTACAGAGGGGGTGTGAGTTGGGGAAAGACAGTCAAATGGCTAAGGACAGGGTGACGTGGAGCCAATTTGTTTGTGACCATCCTTTACGGGAATTTGTTGTCAGGCAATAGGTTGCTTGATAGATGGATAGATAGGTAGGTAGGTAGGCAGGCAGGCAGGTAGCTAGGTAGTCAGGTAGGTAGGTAGCCAGATTCAAGGGACTAAACGGGTTATAAACAGTGCGCAAGAATATATCTGATTAAAATGTAGGAGTATTTTGTCTCTGGTTATGGTTGGAGAACATACGATAAGTGCATTTAGGAGGAACTCTCATGTACTGGCTGGATTCACCAAGGCTGCGTTTCACCCCTCCTCTTCGCTGAGTCTATCCGATGCTACATAAAATCGTCCGTAGAGAGAGTAAATCGAAAAAATATGTAACTACATTGAAGGCATTAAGGAACATGTGCTACGAAGCTTCCTATGGCAACGAAAATGCGGCTAAAAAATTCAATAGAAGATGGAGTGGGCAGGAAGAAAAAAGAAAAGTAAAAGGAACAGAAAAGGGAGAAGAAAGAAAATGAAAAGGCCCACGCCAATTACCTTCATTAAATTGGAGACGATTTTATACAATTAAGGTATTTTTCAAACTGGGGAGGAGGGAGTTGATATGGATTTCATTGACCTTTTCTCCATAAAAAGTCTGGAAATAATGAGGATAAATTAAGCCACACGCGTCCTCAAATTCGAAAGCCAAACAACATATAAACATCGAGGAGAATATCAAGGGGGAGAGACTAAATCGGTGTGAAAGAAGTGCTACGAGGTCCCCCATTACCAGCGGGATTAAGGCTCAAAAAATCAACAGGGGATGAAAAGGACAGGAAGCAAAACTAAAAAATACAAAATGACGACTCTATGACAATCACCCCCATTACCAAAATTGCCACCATTACCTCAACCACCACCATTACTCCCCTACCACCACCACCACCACCACAAAATGATGCCTTGTGTTTTTTTAGCCATTCTTTTCATGGAACTGTTTTACTTCTCTCTCTCTCTCTCTCTCTCTCTCTCTCTCTCTCTCTCTCTCTCTCTCTCTCTCTCTCTCTCTCTTACACACACACACGCACACACACACCTGTTTCTTTTCCTTCCACTTTTCTGCTCGTATTCTCTGTTTTGATGCACAGTGCCATGAATAATACTGCTCGACTGGAAAAATATATAAATTAACCTGTGGAAATATTGCTGATTGAGAAGACATAACACTTTTGGCCCGACTTGGAGCCTCTTCATGTATCTTCTCATCGCACACAATTTTTAGTACGAGTAAAATCGAAGACATATTTTTGTCATTCTTCCATTCTCTCCATTTTTTACTTTTTACGGTCTTCTCTATTTTATATCTTTGTACCATAACATTAATTCCGCTTTCCTATTTTTCTTCGCCCCCTCCATCTTCTTTCCCTTCTCATCCCTCCCTGTTCTGTTCTCCTCCTCCTCCTCCTTCTCTTTCAGTCCCATTTTCCTTTTTTCCTCCATTTCTTCTATTGATCTCTTATTTCCCATTTTCTTCCATCTACTTTTTCTTGTTTTCTTTAATTCTTTCTTCTTTTCTATTCTGCTTCTCTCTCGTGTTTCTTTCCTTCTTAGTTTTTACCTGTCTCATCTTTTTTTTTTCCTGCTCTTTATTTGTATTTTTCACATTATACTCCTGTATCCTTCTGCTCTTCAAATTTCCCATCTGTATCCTCATCTTCCTATTTCCCTTTTTTTATTTTTTTTATTTTTCATTTTTCCTATTTTCCATGCATTTTTTTCACGTGTCCCTTCTTTTTCCTGTTTCTATCTGTATCAATGACTTTTTCATTTTTAGCCATATTTTTTTCTCATTTTCGCAGTTATCTTTCCCTTTTTCTCAATATTTCCACCTGTGTTATTATCTGTTTTCCCATTCTCAAGTTGCATCTCCCTTTTTTACCTAATTTCCCAGTTCTCTCTCTCTCTCTCTCTCTCTCTCTCTCTCTCTCTCTCTCTCTCACTTTTTCTTCTCTCTTCTTTCACTTTCTGACATTTCTCTATCATTTCCCCATCAGTTTCCCTTCCCTGCTTCTCATCTTAAGCTTGAAATATCATCTACATTTTCTGCATGTCTTAAATTTCTCTCTTCAGTATATTCCTTCATGATTAATTTTTTCCTCTGTCTTCCACCTGCTTTCTTATCTTTGCATATCTCACTCTTTTGTTTACCTTTTCCTTCTTCCTCTAGTTCTTTCTCTCACCTCTTGCCAGTTTCCTCTCTTTCCTCTATCTCTGTTCCAATTTTCGGTTATCTTTTCTTTCTCTCTTATCAAAGCAATTCTCTCTCGTTTATCATCTTTCTTCTCTCGTTTCTTGGTAATTCTTTCATGTCTGTCACTGCTCTCTTTCTCTCCTCGTATCTAAACCTGTCTTTTGCATTTCCTCTTCCCTCTTTCCCTTAGGCACTCTCTTTTCATACTGTCTCCCCTCTCTCTCTCTCTCTCTCTCTCTCTCCTTCCTCATCCACTTCCTTCCTTCTTCACCCACACTGACTCTCTTCCCTTCCTTCTCTTTTCCTTAGCCCTGTTCTTTTCATGTTCTCTTCCGTCCTCTATTCTTTCTCGTCTACACCATCTCTTCCTCATTCGTTTTCTTTCCATACCTTCTCCCTTATTCGTTGTTGCTCATCCATTACTTCCCTCTCTCTATTCCCTTCGTACTGCTCTCATCTTTCAGTACCCCCCTCCATTTTTTCTTTCCCATTCCTTTTCATTTCTTCCTTCCCTTCTTATCTGATTTATTATCTCTTTTCTCCGTATCTCCTTCCTCTTTGTTAGCTTGTCTTCTCTCCCTTCCATTCTGAGAGAGAGAGAGAGAGAGAGATGGAGGGAGGGAAAAAGAATAAAGAAATTGGGCTCACACATTCATGTTTCATTTTTTCCCTTCCTTCTTTTTCTTCCTTGCCTCCTAGCCCGTCCTTCCTCTCCTACCTTTTGTTTACCTTTTTCCTCCATTTATTTTCCTTCCGTCTCTTATTTCCCTCCGTTCCTTCGGCCTTCTTTCTTCCTTCACTTCCCCTCCTTTCCCTATTTCGTTTTCTTTCCGCCTTTCCCTCCCTTCCTTCCTTCCTTTCCTTCCTGCCCATCAACCCTTTCATTTCGTTCCCTTTCTTTTGTTCAGTCCTCTCCATCCCTTTCTCACTCCTTCATTGCTTCTTCCATCCTTCATTCCCAATCTATCCTTTCCATCCATCCCTCTTTCCTTCCCTCCCATTCTGTCATCTCCATCACTCCTTCCTTCCTTCCTCCTTCCATCCTTCTATCCCACTCTGTCCTCTCCATCCCCCCTCCTTCCCTCCCTCCCATCCTCTCATCTCCATCGCTCCTTCCTTCCTTCCTCCTTCCTTCCCCCCTGCTGTGTTTAGTGCCGGGAACCATACATTCCTTCACCCTTATCAGAGCTACCAGGCACTGATGGTCGTTCCCGTGGTAGTAGGTGCGTTAGTGGTTGTATTTAGAGTTGAGAAGATTATATTGGTAGTTACGGCGGTTTTAGAGGTAGCTGTAGTGGTAGTTAAGGTGGTGGTAGCTGTGGTTGTGAGGTTGGGAATTGTGGTTGAGGTGGTTGTGGTGGTAGTGTTAGTGGTGGTGGTTGTACAGGCTGTGGTTGTGAGACTGGGGTATTTGTGCTTGTGTATTTCGGGTATTTTGTGTTTGTGGTGGTAGTTAAAATGACGATGGTTGTGGTAGTTGTGTTTTTGGTGGTAGTTATAGAAGTGGTGGTTGTGGTAGGCTTGGGTATGGTGGTAATTAAAGTGGTGGAGGTGGTAGATGTGGTGAGGGTCTGTGATATTTGTGATTGTGATGGTAGTTATAGAGGTGGTGGTTGTGGATGTGAGGCTGGGATAGATGTGGTAGCCATGGCTGAGAGGAATATGATGGTTGTGATCGTGGCTGTGGTGGTCGATGTAGTGGTTGTTATTATGGTAGTAGCTGTGATTGTAAGGTTATGGTAGTTGTAGTAGTGCTGGTTGCCATGGCTGGGAAAAATTTAATGGTATTATCTGTGGTTGTGGTGGTCTTTGTAGTGGTAGTTGTGGTTGTGAAGATGGGGATAGTTGAGTTGGGATCGTAGTGGTAGTTGTGGTAGTGACGATAATAATAGCAGAGAAGAATACGTCTTTGTAAGAGTGGTAATGATTTTTAAGTTTGTGGTTCTTAAGTAATGATAATAAGTAATAATTGTCCGTGTGGCTGTAAGGACACTTTTGAGAAGGTGATGGTGGTTGTGGTAGGGCTGTGGTTGTATTCCGGTGTGGTGGCGGTGGTAGTTGTGGTGATAAGTGTGGTAGTGCTGGCTGTTATAGGGTGCTCCAAGTAATTTTAAGTAAAAACTGGAAAGGAGGAAAAGGTGAAGTGTAATGCAGATAAGGAGAGAGAAGAGACCGTAATGTTAAATGCTTGAGAGAGAGAGAGAGAGAGAGAGAGAGAGAGAGAGAAGGTAGCGATAAAGGACAGACTAAAATATGTTACGTGAGGAAGGGCATAGAAGAGGGAGGTAAGAAAATTAACGACAGAGGAAAAGGAAGAGAGAGAGCAAGAGTGAGAGAGAGGAGGGAGGAAGACTGACAAAGGAGAGAGGTAGGGGGCCAGAAGACAGGAAGGAGGTGAGCAAGACAAATATGGGGAGAGAGATCAGAGGAGGAGGAAGGAGAGGGAGAGGGAGAGATAAGTTGCGGCGGAGGGAGGGGGAAACATGGAGCAAGAAGAGAAGTGATAGGATGGAGAGAGAGAGAGAGAGAGACAGACAGAGAGAGAGATGGGGGGGGGGAGGATGGATAGCGGGTGAGGAAGGTGAGAGAAGAGGCGAGATAGGATGAGGGGAGGAAGTCGAGAGAAGAGATAAGATATGAGGAGGATGGGAGAAGAAAGAGGATGTAAGATGGGAGGAGAGAGAGGAGATAAGGTGGAAGAAAATGATGAAGAAAAAAGAGGAGACAGGAAGCAGTAATGAAGAAAATGATGAAGAAAAAAGAGGAGACAGGAAGCAGTAATGAAGGAGGGGAAGACGAGGGAAGAATAAGATGGGATGAGGGGAGGAAGGAGGGCAATGAAGATGGTAGAAGGTGGGTCAAGGAGTAGGAACATGGATGGGAGACAGAAAGATGTATTCCTTTGAGCATCTTAGGATTTCCAACATCTCTTCTTTAGCGATATTTTTTGCATAGTAAATATAACAGTTATCTTAGATACTATTTACGTCTTTACGATATCGACGATGATTGCATAAGTACGGCAAAAATATGTGAGACTCTCGTTGTTATGAATGGTGTAAGGTAGGCAGAGGTGGCACTGAGAAGACAAGGAGAGAGAACGCAGCGATGACAAAGTAGGGAGGGATGATGCTGGATAGGTGGAAATGGAAGTTGGAATGGGTAGAACCTTAGAGGGAACCTATGCCACACCAATGCTTACCTCATCTATCTTCTGCTTGAATGTCTGTGCCTGCATCTGTCCTACCTTCCTCCTAACCGCTCTATGACTTTACCTTTTGTACGCGGAGGAACTAAAGGCCACGAAGGGTGCACTGGCATGAAAGGTGTAGGGTAGGAAAAGGCGAGGTTGTGAGAACTAGGCGGTGAGGAGTTGCAGGGGGGGAAATTTTACTCCAGGACGAAGTTTCTATTGAGTTTACATATCGTTAGTGACTTGATCATCCCCTGCTCCCTCACCAGTCTAGGCCGGTACATTAGGCTTTATCTACAGTATATCTCTTTCCATACTGCTCCTTGACCCGCTTTTGAGTTCTTGTTAGCTTCAGACGATTTTTTATTTCAAGAATTATTTCCATATTACTCTCCTTCTAGTTGCGGAGCACGAGGTTAGTTTACTATTGTCTAGTACACTTAGGGGTAGATGACGAGTCTACTTTCCTTTATGGCATTACAAGGTCGAGAAAATTCCCGTCATCTCTTGAGGATCGAATTTCCCTCCACGTAGAACGCTACTTAGCAGTGTGAAGGTCAAAATATGTAATTTCTTCTGTCCTTTAAGGCAGCTGGCGTTACTCTCGCAAACTGGGTGTAGGTTTAATGTTTTTAATCGGTGTGTGTGTGTGTGTGTGTGTGTGTGTGTGTGTGTGTGTGTGTGTGTGTGTGTGTGTGTGTGTGTGTGTGTGTGTGTGTGTGTGTGTGTGTGTGTGTGTGTGTGTGTGTGTGTGTGTGTGTGTGTGTGTGTGTGTGTGTGTGTGTGTGTGTGTATGTGTATATGTGTGTGTGTGTGTGTGTGTGTGTGTGTGTGTGTGTGTGTGTGTGTGTGTGTGTGTGTGTGTGTGTGTGTGTGAACAAATAGTTCTGGCAGTTTATAACCGATTTTAACCAAACTTGATGGAGAGGTTGACCGTTAGTGACGGGGTTGATTTACTCTTTTCGAGAGCAATATGTCAAAGGTCATGGTCATAGGAATAGGTCAAAGTTCGTTCTAGCGAGGTCAGCTTAATTAGTTTTTATCAATCTTCGATCAAACTTGGTGGAGGTTTGAGAGAAAGACACGAAAGAAGGGCTTCGATTTTGAGAACAATCTATCAAAGATCACAGGGCAAGGTCAAAGTTCGGCCCGTGACCAAACTTGATGGAAGGTTTATACAAGGCAACGTCAGATGCTCGGCCCAGTTGGTGGACTCGGGTGTTGTACCATCAAAGTGCTCTTTCTTGTTTATTTTTGTCATCTCCGGACAGCGTTACTCAGTTTATGATTTGTTTAAATGGAGGAATTAAATACAATTTTCCTTAACATGGTCATGCTAATCCTCAGTTCTAACCTGAAGAAGCTGGTTTGGGAGTAGAATGAATTAATAAATGACGTTGCCTCACTGAAGCGGTCAAGCCACTTATCTCAACAGCACAAGAACGACAGCAGGGAATGACTCTGAATTTGCACATGAAATCGATCACATACTGTTGGGTTGTATCCTTAAACTCTATCTCGTTAATCCAATGACGTATATTATTACAGTCTTACTACTTCCAGTCGACTTCATCCAACGTTGGAATGAATAAATGAAGAGACTATTTCTTCCAGTAAAAAATAAATAAATAAATGAAGTTGAATGAAATCATCTGAAGGTAGCAGAATAGTTAACCATGCAGCAAAGGGATTAAGTATTAATTGTACCGTACATAAGGTTGTTTATTTATAGTATTATTTTTATTCTTGGCAAACATTTCTCAACCAAATTCAGAGCTTATACTGGTGGATCAATTCAGTACAATGATACAAAGTCATTAAGTTGTAAGACTGGTTGTTTAATTTTTTCAGCCATCAAACTCTGCACAGCCAATACCGATAAAGAAAGATAGAGCCATCCATCCAGTAACCAATTTTTTACTTTTCCGACGTATGTGCAGGAGCCCCTGGATAGGCCAGCTCGGGAGTGATCAGTTGTTCATCCCTGGGAGGTGTTGTGTGAGCAATGAAATTTTACCTTTAAAAATTTCTTGCAACGTCCGATGGAGTATCTTAACCCACTGACCACACGACGTCCTTTTTGTCACTTGTATGATTCCAACGCAGCGTAACTGAGTGGCCATATATAAAGCTCCTCCTGCTCTTCGTCAGGTAGTCAACGTTATCAATGTCTAACATAATTTTATCATTTATTAATTTCCTACTCTCACTACCACATTTAAGCCCGCATCAGCAGAATGAGCCGTCTCAAAAACATGCAGGGTAACATCAGGCGAGTTACTATTGTAGCACTATTTTCGGACCATCCTACAAATAAATTCCTGGTGTGCAGAAATCAAACTTTTAGGTCTGTCAGTGTAAAGTCACCTGAATATATCACTAAATCGAGCGAGGTGAACATTCTGGTGGCGCCTTGGCTGCACATAAATCCGAGCACTAAGTTTACTGATTTATGACTGCTCCTCTAAATACCTGCTAGAAACACCTGCCACTCGACCGCTACGGGCTCTATCGGATCCCTTTCAAACCGGTAGCTCGAGCTCTGTCCGCCGGGAATTATGGTGTGGCGTGATTTACCGGGAAGGAGTGGTGCTCTTGAACCGGTGCACCAGCTGGCCACTCCGGTCTCGCTCTATTCAAGGGGGACTGGCGTGACCTCGGATTCTATTTATAAACCTTCTTGGGCGTGATTCCATTAGTGCGAGGTTGGATTCTCTCTCTCTCTCTCTCTCTCTCTCTCTCTCTCTCTCTCTCTCTCTCTCTCTCTCTCTCTCCTTCACTTACATTAATCTTTCTTCCATTTCCTTCCTCCTCTATCCCGTCTCGCTATATTACTGTCCTTCCCTCCCTCCTTTCTCACCTCCTGCTCTCCCTCCTCCTCATACGTCTTCCTTCCCTCCCTCACTTCTTATCTACCTTCTTATACTTACTTTCTCCTTCTCTTATTCTTTTAAAATTACTTGTTTCTTCTTTCCCTCCTCTCTTATCTTAGCCTAATGTCCCTTCCTCTTTGTCCTTATCCTTTGGTCCTTCTTTTTTTAACCTCTCTTATCCTAACTCTTCCTTTATTGCATTCTTCCCTTTCCCTCCCTCCTTCCTTACGTCTCTCTTCTTTTCTCTCTTTCCTTACCTCTTCCTACTCTTCCCACTTCTCTGACCTCTCCCCTCTTCTCTCACATCTCCTCTGCCTTTTTTTTTTTTTTTTGTACTTTTTTTCCTTCCCTCCCTCCCTCTCTCACTTAAACCTGATCTCCCTCCTCTTACTTCGCCTTCCCTCCCTTCATCTCTACTCCGTCTCTCTCCCTTCTTCTCATTCTCTTTCATCTTTTTTCTCTTCTTCCTTTCTCGCTTCCTTCTCTTCCTTTTCCTTTCCCTCCTCCATTTCCCTTCTTTAACTCCCTCTTCCTTCCTTTACTCTCCCTCCCCTCTCCTCACATCTTCCTTCTTCTCTTCTTTCTTCCATGTCCTCCTCCTTCCTCCTCTGCTCCACCAATGGTCTGATACAGCATATGTTTCGCAAATTATAAATCGCAAAGTCAGCAGAGGATTCAGGATGAGCCAGAATGATTAATCTAACTCAGGTGTCGCGTCTTTAACTCTTGTCTGACCTTACACTGACCCCTGGCGAAACTCGAGGACCTTTGGTATTTGCCACTAATATATATGATTTTATCCTTTCACTATGGCAAGGTCTTTTTGTTTTGTTCGCTCTGTATTTAGGCCGTTTTAATAAGTTTTGATGTTTTTTACCCCAGCTGGGGGGGAGAGGATAAAACCTTCATCAAATTTTTCACTATACACGGACTCTCCTAAGCTTGATGACAGCAAGCGAAAAAAAAAAAAAATCAATAAACAAGAAGGAGCACTCACAGGGTGCAACACGTACCCTCACCAACTGGTCTCGGGTTCGAATATATGACTTTGCTCTGTGACCATCACCTTCGACAGATTACATTTAAAATAGAGTTGCTTCATCCTTGCCTAACCTTTAATCTTCCCACCAGCTTTAATACAAATCAAATAAAACTGAGGCGATTTTGACCAGTAACTCCGATCTTTAACCTTTCCCTGTAACCTTAACCTCAGTTTCATTTTCCCTCAATGCTATTATCCTTTTCCATATTTTAACCTGAACCCATTCACAAAGTTTAGTCATCACTGGATAAAAATAAATAAATAAATAAACTGCTTAAGTTGACCATGCCATGTGAACTTGACCTTTGACCTACTGTTCTATAAACATTAGGTCGACCTGCTGGGTGATTCTTGACCAGTCCATCAAGTTCTACGCAAATTAGGTCAGAAATGTCTTTGTTTTGCTGACACACAGACCCATGGATCGAAATTTGGCCTTGCTCTGTGACGTTGACCCTTGAGTCATTGTTCTCAGTAGTATATCCCTTCGTTCCTGCCCGATCCTTTATTCTACCACCAAGTTTAGTTCATATGAGATCAAATCCTTGTGGGTTTACCTTGCCTTGTGATCTTGTTATTTTACCTTTCCCTGTGAACTTGGTCTTTGACTGATCTCAAAAATCAGATCTTTTTATTCTTGCAACCTCATCTCTTCTTCAAAGTTTGGTCTAAATCGGATAAAATCTGATTAAATTACTCGTAACCTTACCATGGGACCTTGAATTTTGACCCATTATTTTAAAAAATGATTACTCCTTGGTTTTTCCTCAAGCCTTCTACCAACTTTGGTGAAAATCGGATTTAAAAAGTTTAATTGGTTAACCATCAAATGCAAGGGTCGAACTTTGACCTTCCCCTGTGACCTTAACCTTTGACTGGTAGCTCTAAAAATTGAATATATATATATATATATATAAAGAAACAGGGAAGTGAGCATGGAAGTGAAAAAGTTACTACTTGACAGTATTGTGATACCAGCCCTAACGTATGGAAGTGAAGCTTGGACGTTGTTGGAAGGACACAAGTCAAGAGTGAGAGCAGTGGAAATGAGTTATTTAAGAGGAGCCTTTGGAGTCACATGGAGAGACAGGCTGACGAATGAGGATATATAGGAGCGTTGTGGCGTGGATGTGGATGTGATTGGAAGCGTTATGAGGAACACACTGAGGTGGTTTGGCCATGTGGAGAGGATGGAGGGTGAAAGACTGACGAAGAGAGTGTATGTGAGTGAGGTGGAGGGGGGAAGAGGGAGGGGGAGGCCGAGGATGAGATGGAGGGATGGGGTGGAGAGGTATATGAGAGAGGGGGGTGTGAGTTAGGAGCAGGGGAGTGAAATGGCAGGGGACAGGGCGACGTGGAGGCGATTTGTTTGTGGCCACCCCAAACGGGATTGAGGCGTCTGGCAATAGCTAGATAGATAGATAGATAGACATAAGACGTACTTGGGTTGAAGGTAACTGGTAAGGACAACCCCACACCTACGCCTGCCCAGAGACTCCCCTGTGACGTGCATATAAGTTGACCTGTGATGCCACCCGCCTCATCTATTCTCACTCCCTCATATGGTAGTCAGCACTCTATCCTGCCGTGTCCACCTCTGCTTTCCTGCCCACCCCCAACCCTCCTCTCTTCTTTCCTTTCCTCTCCTCTCCGTTCCTCTCCTATCCACTTGTCTTATTCCTCTTCCCTTAACTCGTCTCATTTTTTGTCCTATCCAATTGCATCATTCTTCATGTCCCTTATCTCCTTTCCTCTTGTCTCGTCTCATATGCATCTGCACATGGCCTCTAGTCCCTTCTCTCCTAAGGGCTTGCATCTCTCCTCTGCTGTTCACCTGTACCACCCCTCTTCTCTCTGTCTACCTACAGCTCTCCTCTCTGCGCTTATCCACCTGTTCTCCATTCCTCTACTTCTCTTCCTTTTCTCCTTTCCTCTCCATTTATAATTCACCTCGTTTCTTATGTCTTCACGCCCCACAATCTTTCTCATTCCTTGTCTACCAGCGTCTCTTCTCCTCTCTCCTCTTTTATCCATAATATGCGTCTCTCATCTACAGTGTATTTCTTCTCCTCCAATCTCTTCTTTCTTTCTTTCATCTCTTCTACTCGTTTGTTTCCTCTCCTTTTCTCTCCTCTCCTCACCACTAGTACATTCCTCTTCTCTCCTCTTCTGCGTAAATTTCTACTCATTCCTGCCTTCATTACCACCACACTATTATCCGCTAATCCCATCTCCTCTGGTTCCTCTCCCCTCCTCTCCTACATAGATGTCTCTCCAATCATCTCCCCGTCTCCACACCTCTTTTCCTCTCCTTCATTCCTCTCCCTCTTCCACCTTTCTATTCACCTGCACCTTTCCTCTCCTCTCTCTTCACCTTTATCACTCCACCCTACTTATATGGGTTACAATGATGCAAAACTCACACACGCAATCGCCTGCACCAGGAAGCTTTGATATGGACGCGGCCTATCCCTCTTGGCTCTCCCTCACCGGTGTAGCGAGCGGCTTATCTTCTAATTCGATAACTAACGAGGCTTTTACAAACGACAGTCGTATTAAGGAGACTTACTTGCAATACACTTGTCAGCGTGGCACCTGACAGCAAGACTTCTACTAGTTGCATACCCGACAGCGAGAATTGTATTATGACCTTTTTTACTTTAACTTGGCCTAAAATTGTCATATCTCCACTTTGAATGTTGAGTTGTAATAATAGATTCACACTAAACTATGGTCTTGGTTACAAAAAGTGCCGTGGAATGGATGTAGAGCTGCAGCATCGTCTTTTTCTGCCACTGAGCTGCGTGAAATAAGCCGAAAGAGAACGAAAATCTGGGTCGAGTTAAGATGAAAGAACTACAGTCACAGGCCTGCCCAGGAAACTTCTGTTAGTGACACACATGCTACTAAAGCGACTGCTAACGACACATGTGCTAACGAGACTATGCTTATATGAACTATGCAGCTCCCAAAGTGAGTTTTGTATAATTGGATAGCTAAACTGTCACAGTGCAGAAATAGGCTTACCAACAATACACCTACGAACGGATCTCTACTATCGAATTTTCTACTGACAATATAACAACATCACACACAGTAACATTAACAACATATATACAAACATCAGGCTAACAACACACCAAATAATAACATTCTATGCTAACAACACACCATCTAAGGCAACTGCTAAAAACACTCTAGCGCACCGCATATTATCAACACACCAGCTAACAATCAACTAACAATGCACCTACTGAGAACACAGTCACTGACAGTACTTCCACCAATTAAGCGCTAACCAACGACCCCCTAATTAACTGCACACCTATTTCCGTCTCAACCCCTGTCTGCTAAGGACACATCTGCTAATGAGCTCTCTGTTCTGTGCCACACGTATCATTACCACACCTGCCACAAACACACCTTGCTCATTGGACGACGAGACAAAGCTTGTTTAATAACATCCGAAACTACGTTCATTATGTCGCAAATTACTGAAGTCCTTTTAGCTCACACCAAGATTTTGGTCGTTTTGCAGCTTATTCACATAGTTCATTGGCTGAATAAGAAGATGCTTTACCTCCACATCCTTTCTATAGCATTTCTTCATGATTAGGTTCATATTCTAGTGTAGATATACCGGTATTGCTACAACTCAATAATCAAGATGGAGAGACGGTAATTTTATCCCAGGTTAGTGTTATAATGGTATACCATGGAAGAATAATGCCCGCATATGAGAACTGTCTTTACTGAGAAGCTATAATAATTTCCGCATGACTCCGATCCTCTTTGAGTAACAATAGACGTGGAACATAATTATGAATGTCTATATACGTCACTCCGCTTCTTTCTTATTCCATTATTGCTATTGTTAATCCGATTACTCAGCTCAGAAGAGATTTTCCAAACTCCAGGGGTTAAGTGTAAACTTTATTATCTACTTAATAACTATGTACGTAATAAAATCGCTAGAAGGTGGCAAGAATAAAGTAAATGTCATCGTACTGAAGGCATGTACTGTAGAAAGTGTCCCGTAATTATATATGGATTGATGGGAAACAGTAATTTACTCCTTTTTTTGTGCGCCCAATATGTTGACTGGATATCGCGTTTTAATTTATGTATCAGGAAATATAATGGACACATTGAGCACGTTTTAAGAATAGTAGCTCTTGTTCTGCCTTTTTCTTCCTATGATTCCAGACTTACGGAACACAAGGTATATAGCGAAGAATATTTAAAAAAAAAAAAAAAAGAGAGAGAAATCAGAAAAAATTAAATAAAGCAAAACCCAGATAGACGAAAAAGACATAAAGGAGTATATGTATCGTCTTTACTTATATCTAAAGAGGGTCGAAGTTGGTCCAAGTTTTTTATACAATTTCATAAACACGATTTCGATATGCAGGTATTATTTTTCACTAACATTTGATTACTTTGCCTTTGGAGAATTGTGATAAAGGAGAACTTTGGTCTGTTCTCTCTCTTATTATCTGACACACATACACTCTCTCTCTCTCTCTCTCTCTCTCTCTCTCTCTCTCTCTCTCTCTCTCTCTCTCTCTCTCTCTCCGTTTATGCAGTATCTTATTATATCTTCATACATCTGCCTGTAGTTTAGTATCTTTCAACTCTCTTCCTCCATGCTTCCGTCTCTCCGTTTTTCTGTCTCTCCAACTGTCTCCCGATTAATTATTTGTCTGCCTTCCACAGTCATTGGTCTGTTTCTTTCTCTGTTCTGTCTCCCTTTCTATCTACATGTCTGCCAGTCTGTCTGTTCCTGTATTTCTGTCTTTTCTTTTGTCCTCTCGCCTATCTCTTGTGTTTCCCTCCTTCCATATCAGTTTGCTTTTCAGCCTTTTCCTCTTTTTTTTTTTTGTCATCTAATTCTGCTTTGGCCTATATTTTATGAAGTTATAAGTCTACCTGCCAAGTTTTGTAAGACTCTAGGTCGGGACAAATTTATATATCGCTGCAATTAACGCCATATTATGTTACCTGTCAAAATGAGTTAATGGAATCTGAGAGCTTTTCATACAGTCTTTTTTTTTTACTCTCGATGTTAAAATTTTCTGCAGTTCAAGCTAACATCAGATATTTTATATTCATATATCCCCTCTCCCCCCCCCCCTTTTTTTTCTTCTTTTTAACGTTGAGCTTTCATTATTTAGACTCTGCAGAACTTGGCAAAGTGACACGACATCACATAACACCACACCACCCTCTCACATCACACCACCCTCTCACATCACACCACCCTCTCACATCACACCACCCTCTCACATCACACCACCCTCTCACATCACACCACCCTCTCACATCACACCACCCTCTCACATCACACCACCCTCTCACATCACACCACCCTCTCACATCACACCACCCTCTCACATCGTGTTAAACAAAACCATCCTTCCGCACCACTCTAAACCAAGGGCATTATCTGTCTATCTATCTATCTACAGTAACTACATATCTATATATACCTATCTGTCAATCTAAATGTTCATTCATCTCGTCCATTACATACATACCTCTACCTCTGTTTTGATTCGGTTCATCTGTCTCTATCGCTCTGTCTATCTACATTCCAATCTATCGCCCCCTTGTCTATGCCTCGAACAAGAGGGAGTTAATAAAGTTGGCCTTCCACACAAAAGCAATATGATAGAGGTCGTACAGAGGTCGTAGGAGGAAGGATGGAAGGAGGACAAGAAAATAAAGGAACAGGAGATGGAAAGAGTGAAGGAAAGAGGGAAGAAGAGGGGATAGAGAGTAGGAAGGAACGAGTGAAGGAATGAATGAAAGGGGGATTATGAGAGAGAGAGAGAGAGAGAGAGAGAAGAAAAGGAAAGGTAAATAAGGGGTAAGAAGCGAAAAACAAGTCTTTGTAAGGCAAGGAAGGAAGATACGGGTAATATTCAGTGAACCAAATATACTGGTACATAAAAGGTAGGTGGGGGCGCCCATCATCAACTCCCTCGATGTAGCTCTGCCCCCCCCCTCTCTCTCTCTCTCTCTCTCTCTCTCTCTCAACAAAAGGAAAAGCAAAAAAAATAAATAAAGATTACATTCGGGAGAACACAAAAAATCAAAGTCGAACACACGAAAGGCAGACGAGTACAGTTTCCCTTTAAGTCTCAGTGTAGCAGAAAAACGATTTTAAAAAAAAGACAAAAAGAGAAAAACAGGTTAGGCAATAATGAGAAAAAACTAAAGGAAAGTCGAAGGGAACGGATGAGTGGCGTGTTAAAATTACTTCAAGATAATGTATACACGTGAAACATAGGCATGACTGAGTGGACGAAAGAAAAAAGAATGATTTTAAAAGAAAGTGGGCAAGGAATGAAGAAAAAATAAAGGAGAGAGAGGAATGCACACACACGTAGCGCAATAGGAAATGCCAGTGTGTGTGTGTGTGTGTGTGTGTGTGTGTGTGTGTGTGTGTGTGAGAGAGAGAGAGAGAGAGAGACAGACAGACAGACAGACAGACAGACAGACAGACAGATAAATGAAAAGAGACAGAAAGACAGACAGAAACGCATCCAGACAGCCAGATACAAAAAGACGGACATACACACGGACAGAAAGCAACCCCAACCCCCCAAAAAAGAAACAAATAATTAGCCCCCCAAACAAGAGAAAATCGATAGAAAGAATGCCGAAGCAAGGCGATGGAAAGAGGTGTGTGTGTGTGTGTACAGGTTAGCTGAGCCTAATGTATACACGTGATACATGGAGTGGGCACACGATACAAGACAGAAAATGTAAGGCCAGATGGGGTACTTGAGAACAACATGGTGGGTGAATGAAGAATGAGGGAGCGAGAAGCAGAAAGGATGTGCGTGGGAGGAATGTGGGAGGGATGTAGGAATGTGAGAGGGATGGAGGTATGTGAGAGGGACGGGGGAATGTGGAAATAAAAACTGAGGAATAATTGGATAAGAAAAGGATGGGGAATGTGCAGGATGAGAGAGAGGTAGGAATGGGAAAAATTAAAAAGTGATGAATGATGGGATGAGAGAAAGTTGGATAAATGTGGAAGGTGTGAAGGATGTAGGAATGAGGAAAATGAAAAGTAAGGAATGATGGGATGAGAAAAGGATGGAGGATGTGAGATGTGAGAGGGAGGTTGGAATGAGAGAAATTAGGAACGGATGGGTGAGGGGAGGAGGAGGAAGGAATTTAGGGGATGAGAGAGATTTAGGAATTGGCCAAAAAATGGGAAATGAAGGAATGAGGGGAGGAGGGAGAAATGTAGGGGTGCGAGCGATGTAGGAAAAAGTAAAAAATGAAGGGTGAGAGGAGGCTGTAAAAAGGGGCAAAAGAATGAGTAAAGAATGAAAGGGTATGAGGGATGTAGGAATGGGTGAAAAAATGAGGAATGAAGGGGTGAGAGAAGAGTGGAGGAAGGGGCAAAGGGTTGAGGAATGGAGGGGGGAGTGAGAAGGATGAACGTGGGATGATGGAAGAATGGGCAAAGAATGAGGGATGAAGAGAAGAAAGGAGGAAGGAGCAGATGATGGAGGGAATGGAAGACAGGATGAGGTATTTGAGAGCAACTAGACGGGTGAATGAGGAATGAGGGAGGGAAAGTGATGTTTGTGCAAGGATGAAGGAGTAAGTAAAATAATGAGGAGTAAGTGAAAGACGGACTGAAAGAATGGGATAATGGATGAGGAATGAGGAGGAGAGAGAGCTGTGCATGGGAGGATAAGGGTATGAGGTCACAGTTTCGCTTACAACAGGGTCCAGATAAGCATGCCAGAGGTAATAACATGGTCTGATAATCACTGCTGACTACAATCTTTGATGTGGTGTGAATGGAGAACCACACCTAACGATTACAGGTGTACCAGATGTGGAAATTAAAAGGTATGTCTACAGTTTTGCGGTGTGCAATGATTATATGGCCTTAAGTGTTAGCTGAGAAATTACGTACTTAGTAAAACTATGTCTGACTATCACTGCTCATTACATTCTTTAATAGGGTAGGAGTGCAGAATCAAATCTAAAAATTTACAGGTGATTTCCAAGTGTCAAAAATATAAGAGCTTCTCCACACTTTACCTTGATGCCTTGATAATATGGCATAAATTGTCGGGAAAATATAATATGTACCTTAGAGCTGGGTGATAATGAGAGGTGCGAGGACGGTGGAAGCTCAAGAACGGAGCGGCATCAGTGAAGGCTTATGAGATGAAGGAGATAATGAGAGATAAAGGACGTAGGATCAGAGGAAGATGACGTACGTGTGTGTGTGTGTGTGTGTGTGTGTGTGTGTGTGTGTGTGTGTGTGTGAGGAAACAGGAGGGTAAAGGGACAAGGTAGGGCGGTCGCATGAGAGGGCAGGAGATTGAGATAGGAAGTGAGTGGATTACACGTAAGACAGCATGAAAGGAATACAAGATAATGGGTAAGGAGGGGAGATGGCTGGAAGATCAGAGTGTTAAAAGAGTTGACTGGAATATCGGGGTGGTAAATAGGTTGACTGATAGACATGGGTGTTGAGGAGGTTGGCTAGAAGATTTCTGTGGAGGAGGTTGACTGGAAGATCGGGACGATAAAAAGGTTGACTGGAAGCTGTGAGTGGTACGGCACTAGACTTTTTTTTTTTTTTTTTTTACGTCAGGAAGAAGGAACCAAAGGGAACGAGCCAGCAAAACTGTTCCTTCCAAGAGAAAAACAAAATACAAGAGACTAGAAGATCTAGGTGAGGAGGAATTTGGCTGGAAGATCTGGAAGACTTGAGGTTAAAGGGGAGGTTGACCGCAAGATCTGGATAATGTTGGGTAAAGGGAAGGTTTAGTGGAAGATATGGTGCTCGAGAGGGACGCCTTCACGTGGTGGCACCGATATCGCACAGCGATGGAGCCTTCTGGATATAAAAACGTCCTACATTTTTCTCCCTATCCCCCGAAAGAAGGATGGTGGGCTTCAATAGACTGGAAATTTAGTCCTCATGTCCACCAAGTTCATATTTAGATGAGTCTGGTATTGCTTATACCATACTGTTAGTGAAAGATATGAATTACGTGAAACTACTCTGTATAGGACGTGGATAGTGTGAGGTTAAGGAAATTGGGCTGAAAGAGCTGAATTAGGTGAGGGTAAATGGGTAGCTGGCTGGAAGACCTGGGTGACCTGGAGATAGGAGAATATGATCAGATGGGCTGGATAATGTGAGGGATGGATAACTGTGAGACTTGAGTGGTGTGGGATGGTAGACACATTTACTGGAAGATCAGGATAATACGAAGTACTGAGGAGGATTGCTGGATGATCTGCGTAATTAATTTGAGGTATGAGGAAAATAAAAAGGAACGTGCAATTGGTAATCTGAAGTTCGGAAACTGGCCGTAAGATCTGGATAATGTGATAACAGAAGGAGACTGGTTGGATGAAACAGACGATGTGAGGTAAGAGAGTAGTGGAAAAATCTGAAGGCTGGGAAATGAGACCTGTGGACACAGCACTGAGGGAGAAGCAGTCGGAAGATCTGGGAAATGTGAAACTCATAGAAAGATAATGCTAGGTGAGGGGACAGAAACCGGGAGATATGTATTAGGTAAGGAGGCTGCAGGGAAGATCTGGAAAGTGAAGTGAATGGGGGACTTGTCAATGAATAAGTTTAATATTCTGAAAAATAATAAAAATAATTGGTGCATTTTAAAATCTCTTGAATCCAATGACCTATTTCTCGTTTTATTCTGCTACCATACGATTTATCCAGCTTAGGAGAGCACCCTATTGGTAAGAGGATTGGTGAAGACGACATTTAACTCCTCCAGTTCGAGAAATCACTTCAAAACTGAATAAAACAGCCATTAGATAGTGGCAGTATAAGATGGTACTCGTCATCAGACTAAACGGGTAAATCAGTGTGCAGGGATTACTGTTATTTGTCAATATCAAAATAGCACATCAGATCGGATTTGCGAATAGAAAAAAATGAAAGATGTATCAGTTCAAACATATAAGGATAATTATTTAAAAAATGACCAACTTCTGAACACATCGTAGTTAATGCTACCTCACATGTTGAACTCTTACCGTCTATTTAACTCATTGAACTTGAGGATGTCTTTTCGAATTAATCCTTGCCATTTCCAGGTGGGTTAAATTAATGTAGAATAGGCTTTTGGAACTGGAGAGATTGTTTACAACATATATAAATCCCTTAAATACTCTAGGCCTTTCCTAAGATGGACAAACTCGGCTGGTTGCAGCAAGAGTTAACTTAAAAGGTCACGGGGTTTCAAGGGTTGAATTCATGAGCTTTTAATAACTGTATTGCTTACCTCGTTAGACGTTCAATCTCTTGCTTGCTTTGAAGCCTGGTTGTTGTTTGTTGGCATATTCAACACTAAAATATTCATGCTCATATCTAATGATGCTCACATACAGGCACATTATATTTTTTCACATTATGAAACTCACTAAACGAAGTCACATTTTCGTAAATGCACTCATTGCAACAAGAATTCTCCCTGATCATAATGTAAATTTCTACGAAGCTTCTGCTTTAATGTGGGTGATACTCACGTTTCCATATTTCCATTTCATTTCTCATTACAAACGAGTGAAATTGTTCACTTCTACTGAACAAAAAAACAGACGATATACAGTAAGGAGAGTACTGGCGACGTGACCGACAATATTAGTAGCTGCTGGTGGTGATCGGTCCGAACTTCTTTTCATCAGTCCGGGGTTCCGGCTACGCAGAGGAACGAGTATATCACTGGGAGTGGGGAGGACGGTCGCAGAATCCTCCCTCTTAAAAATCTATCTATCTATCTATCTATTGTCAGACGCCTCAATCCCGTTTGGGGTGGCCACAAACAAATCGCCTCCAAGTCGCCCTGTCCCCCGCCATTTCACTCCCCTGCTCCCAGCTCACACACCCCTCTCTCATATACCTCTCCACCCCATCCCTCCATCTCATCCTCGGCCTCCCCCTCCCTCTCTCCCCCTCCACCTCACTCACATACACTCTCTTCGTCAGTCTTTCACCCTCCATCCTCTCCACATGGCCAAACCACCTCAGTGTGTTCCTCATAACGCTTCCTATCACATCCACATCAACACCACAACGCTCCTTTATATCCTCATTCGTCAGCCTGTCTCTCCATGTGACTCCACAGGCTCCTCTTAAATAACTCATTTCCACTGCTCTCACTCTTGACTTGTGTCCTTCCAACAACGTCCAAGCTTCACTTCCGTACGTTAGAGTTGGTATCACAATACTGTCATGTAGTAACTTTTTCACTTCCATGCTCACTTCCCTGTTTCTTATCACTGCTTTCAAGGAACCAGCAACCTTTCTTCCCTGCTGTACCCTTTCAAGCACTTCACCCTCCAAACCTCCATCCTTACTCATCACTCTACCCAAGTACTTAAACGTACTCACATTTTCCAATTCCTCACCATCCAACCTCGCTGTACATTCACTGACTTCACCTCTCTCAAAGACCATCACTTTACTCTTCCCTACATTCACCTTTAGATTCCGTTTCTTACACACTCTCCCAAACTCATCCACCAAGCCTTGCAGCTCTCCTTCGTCTTCACTCAACAACACAGTATCATCTGCAAACAACAGTACAGGAAGTTTCCAAACACTATCCTCTCTCACCATGGCCACTCCAACATCCACTACCCTACCTTGTACCCATGTTGGTAATCTGCCCATCCAGCTATTAATTAACTCTTCAGCACGATATCGTCTAGTTTTAATATACGAATATTCTTGTTTCCTTTAGCCGATTTTTACTCAGCTTTGGAAACGCTACTCTCACTGCAAAGGTTACTGAGACTCCAAGAACTCAAGTCCCGAGCTGTCGACGCAAAGCGTCGTTCGGTATGCTTCCTCGAAGCCTTGCACACGGATTCGCCATGTAACTTCCATGACGGGGTTCACTGTGGGTTGAAATGAAACTAAAGATAACCTAAGTCGACTCCATATGACCTTGACCTTTAACCTCTTGACCTTGCTGACCTAATCAGTTTATCGCCCCTTCATACTGTATCACTGACAACAGTTTGGTCGAAATCCGTTGATGGGTTCAGGAGATATCGTGCTCACACCTATATGACCTCGACCATTGATCACTTACCTTGCTGACCTAATCAGTTCATCGTCCCTTCATACTGCATCACTGACTAATTTCTGATCGAAATCCGTCTATGGGTTCAGGAGACATCGCACCCAAAAAGATAAGTTAAGTGGACCCCACATGACCTTGACCATGTACCCTTGACATAGCTGACCTGATCAGCTCATCATCTCCTTATAATGCATCACTGACAAAAATTTGGCGGAAATCCGTCGATGGGTTCAAGAGGTATCGCGCCTACAAGACCGTTAGGAAAGTACTGGCCGACGAACGCAGACACGCACCCACGGACGGTCAGAACATTTACTTAAAGCCCCCTCCACCATAGGTCAGTGGAGGCAAAATGAAGGCAACGTCTGGCCCCTCCAGTCGAAGAAGCTCTCGTAGACTGACTACTGTTGCCTGGGAGTGGCGAGGATGAAATTGAAATATTGTCAACGTAGCGAGGAGATGAAAACAACTGGGACGTGAACTCCTGCCCGTATGTAAAGCTTCCCTTGTCAGTCGCTCACCCCGTCACACTGCGTCATTCAATGTCTTCCGCACCAGTACTCATTCATGTGGCCTCCCTTCCACCCTCCCTGTATTCATTTGTATAAGTTTGTGTTGGAAGAAAGTTTCTGTGATGGACAACCCTCTTCGAGCGCCAACTGATAACACAAGTTTACATGGGTGTAAGAAAGAAATTGCAGGGAAGAGAGGTGGGTCAGGAGGGGATGATTGACTTCATGTGTATGCATGAGTGATTGAAGAGGGGAGGGATGATAAGAGTGCTGTTTGAGGAATGGTGGTGATGATGGGGATAGTGCTGGTGATGATGGCGATGATTGTATTGGTGATTGTAGTAAGAGCGAAGATAATGATGACTTACTGCTTGTGAATGAACATTTGAAGTGGGAAGTTGAAATAGCATTCTGTTTGAGGAATGAGTAATGATGTGGATAGCGCTGGTGATGATGAGGTGATAATGGTAGTGATGCCGAGTGCGATGGTACAGATAATGGTGACCTACTGCACTGTTGAACGAGAAGAGAAAAGTTGAACATACGAGTCCAACTGACAGTAATGGTGATATTGGTGGTGATGGTGACGGTGAAGTTTGTGTGGATGAGCAATTCAAGATGGAAGCTTTAGATGAGGGTAATGTCGGAGGAATGCTAGTGGTGATGATGATGATGACAGTGAGGACATAAAGAGAGGTGAAGAATTAAGCTATAGATACGAGTGCATTCAGAGGAATGCTAGTGAGCTTGATGATGATAGTGGCGGTGACTGATAGGGATGTTGTAAAGACGTGTACAAATTATATTGACTTAGCACTGAAGAGGGATGCTTAAGACACAATTGCAGTTAGAGGAGTGTCAGTGATGAAGATGGTGTTGTGGATGTTGGTCATGTAATAGTATGAAGACAGGTGAATATGGCCATGACATTGATGATCAAAGGGGACAATGACAAGTAACCCCTTCAGCCCAAGGATGTATCATTAAGTTGTTCTTCCTACGACCAGATAAGGCTATTAAGGCCTGGAGGGGTGAGATCTACTCATCTTCAGTCCCTTCAGTACGAGATGCCTTTTCAAAGTTGAGTACAAATCTTCTGTAGGTAGTAATATGCAAATAAAAACGTCATTAAAGTGAAGTGGTTTATGATGGGGGTAATGGTGTGATAGTGTTGTTGATGATGGAAGCGGCCCGATTAATATGGTACAAGTGTGAAGGACGACAGTGGTAATGACCATGGTGATAGTGACCGCGAAGTACTGTAACTTGTATGGAATTTCATTCAGTAATCTGACTAGGGTAACAGTGAAGCTTGTGAGTCCCACTTGTATTAACAAAACTTAGTAGATTTCATCGCTGTAGCCTAAGTACTGTACATGGAAATACTCTGTTTGTCCTTTTTTTTTTTTCTTTTTGATCAGCTGCATGCTGCCCTTGTTGTTAGTCGTGTTCTCTTTCTTTCTTTCTTTGTATAATTGTGGCAGACACTTCTACCCTTCACAACTAAGCAATTCCTACCAAACTTGGAAACAGTGATCAGCCTATGACCTAGTTGTTCCTGCAAGGTTTTGGTTGCTAGGCAACTACTCGTTGCCTGGCAACGGCCAAAAAACACTTTTTTAGTACTTTTCATGTTTTGAGCTGTAGAAGCATTATTAACGGGCATAGAAAACTGTGACTATTTAAGGTGTATTCTTGAGATTATTCCTTATCGGAAGTGTAACAACCATTTTTCCCCTCTCCTCAAGCTTTTGAGTGGCAACCCTGTGAAGACTGGCCTCAGCGTCCCTATAAAAAAAAAACAGTAACCAGTACCGGTTTTCAAAAATGTCCCCCTAGTTCCCCAGTAGCTCGATGGAATTGAATGAAAGTTTGCATGCTTATAGACACTGACAAGTAGTACAACTTTCTACTGGAAACTTAAGTGCTACATTGGCCAGGTCATCAAGTGTGAAAACAGTGAAAATATCTAAAATTACGACTATGTTCGCGTGAAATGCGAAGGCTCCGAAGATTATTAAGCCCGGGTCATGATTCATGAGTGGAATGTTGCACTGGGGTACCTCCATACAAAAATGACATTTAGTGTCGAAACTCCCTTGCAGTCACTGACAGCGCCATCAAGAAGTCTGGTGGGCCATTCCGCTAATTTCAAGTTCCCTAGCTCCACAGTGGGAGGATGGAACAGAATGAAACTTTGCAGGCTTATAGATGTTAATGAGTACTACAATTGTTCTCCGTTCATGCATGACCTATATCAGCCAGGTCAGGGGTCAAAGCTCATCAAATGCAGAGAATAATGAAAAGGACTAAAATTACGACCTTGCTCACGCGGCATCCTAAGGCTCCGAAGATTATTATGCCAGGGCCATGATTCTTTGGAAGGAATGTTGCACTGGAGTACCTTCATACAAAAATGACTTTTAGTGTCGAAACTCGCTTCCGGTCGCTGACAAACTTGGTCTGCTTGGAGCTGGCCATCGTCGCCAGCCGATTTTTTTTTTTTTTTTTTTTGGGGGGGAGGGGTAATTGTTCATGCGAGCGAAGCAAACACCATAAACATGGTGTGTAAAATCCTTCCCCTCTATGGCTTGTGAAATTTCCCTGCATGAGGTGCATTAAAACCTTGTTTTCTTCTCAACAACTGGACCAATCGTGGCATCCCAGACCATTTTGAAATTATCATGAAAACTGATTTGCAGGGACACAAAACTTCTTTCCCAAAAGATCAAGATATGGACGAAAAACTCAAAGACATATCAGCACGGCAAGAACAGAGGAGGAAAACTATGTTCTCTCTCTCTCTCTCACACACACACACACACACACACACACACACACACACACACACACACACACACATGCACAACTCGTACGCCAATCGTGGCATGTTGCACTGGTTTTTAGACTGCCATGAAAATTACCCACGAATGGTAGCGTTCATATTCCAAATCAAGAGCCAAGTGTAAAAGGAAAAGGCAAGTAAATACAGCATTGTTCGCCCTGACACATTCCTCACCTGTTGTGCTGACGCCTCCTACTACAGTAGATTTTCTGTGGTATTGCCCACATTCCTAAGTTAAAGGTAGCAGGAGCATAGCCTAATATAAGACGTCACCAAACTGGAATGGTTAACAGGAATGACTATTATACACACACACACACACACACACACACACACACACACACACGGTCGAGTCATTAATATTTGTTTTTTTGGGGGTGGGAAGAGTGGTGGTGTACAAATATTAAAATGTATTGTTTCTAAGACTGTCAGGGGTACAGAGAATGCTTGGAATGCTACTCTTCGAAACTTACTTCTACTTGTCAAAAAAGAAAATTAAGAAGAATAAGAAAAGGAAAAGACAAAAATGGACGTCCCCACCACAGGTTTGAAATGTGTTCGAGGGAGAAAGGTTGTATTTTTGACGGCTATTTTCCACACATAATTCCTTAGTTTATTCCTGCTGTTATTTGACGATTGTATTCGACTTAGGAAAGGACCCTCAGATCGGAGGGATTTCTGAAGGCTATATCCAAGCCCTCCAGGTCGAAAAACTCAATTCCAAACTGAAAAAAATCGTCAGGAAAGGGCAAGAATTTTAAAAAACAAAAATAAAAAGGCTTCATCACATTAAGTGGATCGGAGATAATTATGAGCAAAAGGATAGTCAGTGTACCTAGAACGTCCTGCTGTCGATGGGTATTAATTCTAAGCCTCCAGTTCCTCTCCTCGCACCTCATCCTAACATTTCATCCTCACACTTTATTCTCATCCTTCACACGTCATCCTCACACTTTGCCCCATACTCACACCTCATTTCTATACCCCATCCTCACACCTCACATTTCATCATCATCGTCAGACCTCATCCTCATACTTAATCCTCATCCTCATACCTTATCCTCATTCTCACACTTCATACTCATCTTTACACCTCATCCGCTCACCTCATACTCATCCTCACACGTCATTCACACACCTTATCCTCAAACCTCATCCTTATACCTCAGCTTCATCCTAACACTGCATCTTCATACCTCATCCTCACACTTTTCGTCTCCTCATTTATTACCAGCATCTCTGTTCCCCCTTCTCTCTTCAAATATAACACTTTCATATTATACTGGTTGAGATATTCGTCCTTCTCCAGCTGTTGTCCCGTAGTTCAGTGACAGAATAAATCAATATTAAGGAAACGAAATCTTCTCTGTTGCACTTTTTCATAACTAACACAGTGCTGTAGTCAGTCTAGTGTTAATTTTTTTTTTTTTACAGCTTGGAATTCAGGATGAAGAAACTGAAAATTTAGGTCTAGTTAAAATGAAGTGTGTAGAGCATTCACAGTATAGTTTAGTGTAGATAGCGTTCAATTTGGCATTTTCTTTCAATTGATTATTAAAGAAAACGGATTTTATTGTATACCCTTGCAGAAATTTAATAATATATTTCCTTACACGTTCTTGTTTGGGCTTCAGCGGCATCTTTCACCAGTCCTGGAGCTTGTACTGAATGGTAAATAAAGAACCCAAATAAAGACAATCGAAAGGTAGAAACCAAGGCTGAAACATTTAAAAATAATGATATGGTTAGAGGTGCACCCCAATTCCCTTCTAAAGTCCACCATCCTCAGTTCAATGATATGGAAGAAGTTTAAGGGTATCTGTATTACTGGTATGTAGAATCACCCAAGTATATCGATGCAGCCACTTGAAAATGTCCCTTTCCAGCATCCCTCAAGTGGTAAAAATGACTAATGAAGGCAGTAAATAACCCACCCCAGTTTGAAAGATCCTGTCCGGCCTTATCATACTTCACCCTACCCTACACTACCTTACCCTATCCTACCCTACCCTGAATTTCCCGACCCTACCCTACCCTATAGTACTATGAACTGCCCTACCCTACCCTAACCTACCCTACTCTACCCTACCCTAAACTGCCTTACCCTACCCTTCTTTATCCTACCCTGCCGTGAGCTGCCCTACCCTAACTGTCCAACTTACCTTACCCTACTCTACCCTGTCCTACCCTGAACTTCCCGACCCTACCCTACCCTATCCTACCATGAACAGCCCTACCCTACCCTACCATGAACTGCCCTACCCTACCCTACCCTACCCTACCCTAAATTGCCCTACCCTACCCTACTCTACCCTGCCCTCACCTGAACTGCTCTGTCTGTCCTACCGTACCCTGGACTATCATACCCTATCCTACCCTACCCTGAAGTGCCCTACCCTACGCTACTCTACCCTACCCTGCCCTGCCCTGAACTGCCCTACCCTACCCGACTCTACCCTACCCTAACCTGAACAGTCCTGTCTGCCCTACCGTACCCTGAACTATCCTACCCTGTCCTGATCTGCCCTACCCTATCCTACCCTGCCCTTAACTGCCCTGCTCTGAACTGCCCTACCCTATCCTACCCCCTACCCTACCTTACTCTGAATTCCTCTACTTTACTCAACCCTACTATGAACTGCCCTGCCCTACCCTACCCTGAACTGCCTTCTCTTACCCTACCCTACCATGAACTGCCCTGCCCTACCCTACTCTACCCAACCCCACCCCTCCCAACCCTGGACTGCCCTATACCTTACGCTACCCTATCAGGAAATGCCCTGCCCTACCCTGCCCTATCCTACCCTACCCAACCGTACCCTGTCATACCCTCCTCTGCCTTACATTTCTTCTTCTTCGTCTTTTTTTTTTTTTTTTTTAGTAATTAGTTTTATATACCCTGATATAAAAGGTGGCCTGTCCTGGCATGACAAATAGCACGGCAGGGCAGGTCATGACGTGGCAGGGCAGGACAAGTGTACGTTTATGGTCTACATTTTTTTCTTCGTCCCATCAGGAGTGTAGGGGTAGGGGGCTAAACTGCTCAGTCGAGCCATCGAGGGCAAGAGAGACTAGTCGTTCCGCCGAGTGACAAAATGTTATCAATAAACCTCAACCAGTCCTTTGATTTATATCCCCTCAGGGCCACAGCCGGTTTTGGCGCCTTAACCCATTAGATCACCAGATTTTGGTTACATGGTTAATAGTATACCTGGTAAATGGATTCATATAATTTATTTTTCCTTAACTCATCGCAGACATATGAAATAAAAATTGGTGAGTGTATGAAGCAGTCTTTATGAAACACTGTCGGTGCATCGTATATGGATAAAAAGGAACTGCACTGGCTTAACTGTGAACGTGTTCGTCATATAAAAATTCCATTCCGGGTCTAAGTTAGAACCAGGAAATTGCGAATAAATAAAGTGGTTGCTGGTATTATGCCTTTTCACTGGCTTTCAAATGCTCGCACGCCGTTGGTTCTACAGGTGTCATATACAGAGCGTGACACACACACACACACACACACACACACACACACACACACACACACACACACACACACAGGTATCGAGAACTATTCACCACTGACGTCAAAGGATATCCATTGGACATATAAAAAAAAAAAATCCCTAACGCTCCTGCAATGTGTTGTTTATTAGGACACATTTCACTGGTACTCAGCAACAGGACCTATTGATCAAAGTACCTTATTCTCTTGACATCCACGTGGCTAACAGATTGTTAAAATTTGGTGGATATATGTGGTGTAGGAGTGCATAAGGGAAGACAGCTTGCAGTGGCACGAAAGAGTAGTTATGAGTGGTGGGTATAGTGACACAAATTTTAGAAACTCCTAGACGTCAGACAGTATAAGTCTTAGTGGTTCTCTCACTCGCAGGCAACGTTCCCAGGATCATACCCTGCCAACGCAACTTCCACACGGTAAGGAAATAGCATTTAGAGTTTCCACCACGAGTTGCAGAAAGTTGGGAGGAGATGGGCATTTGCAGCTAAGTCGAAAAATTTTCACTGCTGAAGTCTGCAATACCGCGGGAGTCTAGTTTGGGTTGGGTTGGTAGTGTTGTTGGGACGCACATGTTTTCAGCTGCACGTGAACCTCCAGAATTGCAGTACATATTCACATTTCAGTGCTGTGACGTTCTTCTTTTTATACAAATAGATAGATAAGACAAAATAGATAGATAGATAAAATAGATAGACAGACGATTTTATCTATCTCAGGAGAGACTCTGAAAACTGTAGGGGTTAGAACAGTTAGATACAGCCTTCCTCTACACCAGGATATTAGAAACACTTTAAACTGTCTGGTAGAGACGAGAAGAACAATATGATGTCTGTCCTTGGGTAGCAGAGATTAGCACCTTTATGCCAGTAGCGTTTTTTTTTTTTTCTAGGTTATTTCTGCTAGCTCTCGATAATTACTTCAGCTTAGGAAAGAGCTCTGGTAGTGAATGCACTAAGGAAGACCACGCTAGCGATGATCCGAATATTCGTCTTCGCATTCGCATCAGCAAATATTCACATATTTTTTTTCGATCGTGATAGCATTTGCATTCGCATGTTGTCATGCGAATGTTATTCTAATATTTATAGAGTAACTTTATCCATAAAGTTTACAGAAAAACAAATAAAGAGTTAAAAATATGAGTTGAACGGATGTTCTAGGCTAATGTTTTCAGCCAATCAGCCTGTGCCAAACTAGCTTGGGCTGCTTGCGGCACCATGCTGTGTTGGCAGATTCCCAGAAAAGTCTGGATTTCTCCAGATTTTTTCCCTCTTGACAGGTTTTCAGAATTTCTCATTAAAAAGCGGGTAATGTCCAGATTTTTAGCTCATAACCAGGAAAAGCCCTCTAAATCTCAAAAATTACTGAGAAACAGAGAGAGAGAGAGAGAGAGAGAGAGAGAGAGAGAACAACGCCTGTCTGACGTAATCTGTCGTGGGTCAGTCCGAAGTTCGTCCAGGATGCGACTGATGTCCCCAGAGGATGCATGTAAGAGTTGAGTCCTCGTCCTGCATCCAGGTAACACAGAAAAATTTGTTCGTTCAATTTTCTGTGGCTGAAGCTCTTCCAGTAAAATTAATTCGTAATATATATATATATAGATAGATAGATAGATAGATAGATAAATAGATAGATAAATAGATAGATAGATAGATAGATAAATAGATAGATAGATATAGATAGATAGATAGATAGATAGATAGATTTATTTATTTATTTATTTATTTATATATGAACAACTCACGTTTCTATGTCAGAATATCCGCATTCGCATGCGTACTCGCGAATATTGAAAATTCATATTCACCTTCGCATCTGCATTCGCGAATATTGAAAAACATACATTCCGACCATCACTACTCCATACCTAGCTTCTCTAGTGCGAGAAAAGAAGACCTCGCAATTTATAAACATGAATTGGAAAATATGAAGAATATAATTTCAGAATGAGGGCGTCACTTGATTAAAAGAGTTAACAGAAATTGTTACGGTCAGTGCAAGGGAAGAGTATTATTTTCACAGCTGTCAATCATGATGCACCAGTTACATGCATTGCGCCTTTTTACAGACATAATTCCCTTCAGCTCCAAGTCTACTCATTATAATACAGTATAATGCAAGATCCTTTAATTTTGTCATGATTTTCCACCCCCAGTGTGAACCATTCCTCTAACAATCACCCATTCCTATACAACTCTCACCTAACTACTCCATCGCTCATTCACAAACCACCACATCATCACTCGTAGTACGAACCATTCCTCTCACATCACCCACTCTTATACTACTGGCACATAACTTCATCATCCATTCCAACACCACTACCCACAGCACGAACTATTCCTATCACGATCACCCACACTTATACTAATGGCATTTTACTTCATCGCCCATTTCCACATGCGACCACTACCTACAGTACGAACTATTCATACGATATACGAGGTCTGTTCAGAAAGTATCCGACCTTAGGCCCTTTAAAGAAACAAATACCTAACACTTTGAGCTAGGACACTAATCCCCACCAAAGTAGGCCCCTTCTGACTTGACACACGTAGCCCAACGTTCTTTCCACTACCTGAAACATTTTTCAGAGCCGGTTTTAGGTATTTTTGTCGCATTTGTCATGATCTCTTCTCTCGGATGAGCTTTGTTCAAGACATGCTAGAGTATGCAAATCACGATCCAGACTTTCTGAAGACTGTTATCGCTGAAGACGAGACTTGGGTGTACGGTTACGAGCCAGAAACCAAAGCACAGTCATCCCAGTGGAAATATGCAGGCACGACAGGCCCGCAGCAAGGTAAAATGCACTCGTATGTTGACAGTTTCTTTCGACTACCGTGGTGTTGTGCATCACGAATATGCACCAGAAGGTCAGACTGTCAACAAATATTACTACCTGGACGTTATCCGCCATCTTGGTGACGTAGTTCGGAGGAAGAGACCACACCTCTGGAAAGTGGCATGCTGGAAGCTGCGCCATAACAACACCCCTGCATATTCTTCTCAACTGATTCAGGAATTTTTGGCCATGCACAAATCCCGCAGGTCTGGCAGGTTCCCTACCCACCAGACATGGCTCCGTGCGAATTTTGGTTATTTCTTAAGCTCAAAACTCCGCTTAAAGGTTCCCGATTTGAGGTGAGAGAAGAGATCAAGATGAATGCGACGAGGCACCTGCAGGAGATACCAAAAACCGACTTTGAAAAGTGTTTCAGGGGTACGTGTGTCAAGTCAGAAGGGGCCTATTTTGAGGGGGATTAGTGTCCTATCTCAACAGGTTTGCTATTTATTATTCTAAGAGCCTAAGGTCGGATAGTTTCCAAACAGACCACGAACTATATACTACCCACACTACCACCCACAGTACAAACCATCCCTCTCATGATTACACATCCCTATACTACTGGCACTTAGCTACTTCACCCATTCCCACACCACTACCAACAATGCGAACCATTCATCTCACGATCACACTTTCCTTTACTGCTGTCATCTAACTACTTCATCATCCATTCCCACATTACCACATCAACACACCAGCCTTCCATTATGAGCAGTCACTAAAATATTCCTGCTTTATTATTACCCATTCGCCAATATTGCTACATTAATCACACAATCTCCACTTTACTTCACCAATAATACCACATCAGTCACTAAGTTTTTTTAGCATTATTTTCACTCCTTCACCAGTATTACAACATCAGGCACGACTTTATTTTCACCCCGTATCCAACGTTACCACATCAGACATAAAATCTCAGCTTTATTAATACCTCTCTCACCGAAATTGCCACATAAGTCACTATGATCTTTCTGTTTCATTATTATCATCTGACCAGTACCAATACTTACTAAAACCCCTCTTTTAGTACCACCCCATCACCAGCATTACCACATCAGTCCCTAACCTCCCACTGCTTTATTACAATCCAATCACCATTTACCTCGCATTACTGTTTCCTTCCATCACAACTACATTCTTGTTTTGGACAGAGAGCTACCCCTTTCCTGCTATTCCCTGCTTTTCTTACTGCTCTTACTGCTATTACAACCGCTACGCCTGCTGCCATTACAACTACAATGGATTTTAAAAGTGAGGGAATTAAACCGCGGTGTTGAGTGTGGTAGGGGATAAAGGTGGAGATGAGATGGGATGAGGGTTGAGATGAGGGATAAGAGTGGAGATGAGAAGGGGTGAGAGGGGAGAAGGAGTGACAGAGGGGAGGAAAAGGGGTGAGGAGGGGAAAGGAAGTGGGGTGAGGGTGAAGGAGGGAAGAGGGTGGAGATGAGAAGGAGTGAAGGTGGAGGATGGGTGCGGGTGGAGATGAGAAGGGGTGAGGATGGAGGAAAGGTGAGGGTGGACATAAGATATAGTGAGGATGGAAAGAAGGAATGAGTATTGAGAAAAGGTGAGAGCGGAGATGAAAAAGGTAAGGATGGAGAAAGGGGATGCCGGTGAAAAGGAGAAGAGGGAAGGATGGAGAGGAAAAGGGATACGGGTGGAAAGGACAAGGAGTTCGGGAGGAAAAGGAAAAAGGCGAGGGTGGAGAAAAGGGAGATGGATGGAGAGAAAGAGTGAGAGTGGAGAGGAGACACGGTGAGGATGGAGATGAGAAAAGGTGAAGATGGAGTGGAGGAAAAGTAGGAAGGGATCAACGGTAAGCCGGAGATGGGATCAGAGTGAGGCACCATCTTGCCGGATAAAGTGAATATGAAGTTGCTGTCTGATGCTCGTAAAATGTAAGGCTTTCGGAGTTGCAAGCCGAATCAGACAACCATTGGATTTGGATTTTATTTTGTAAGACTGTGGCTCCATTTGCAGTTGATGCTGTTGTAGATTAGTTTTCCAATATTTAGTGGCAAAATTTACCTAAGAAGAAGATTATGGTCGTTTCTTTTTCCCTGCAAAAATGAAAAAGAACCCAAAGCTTGAAGACTGTAAATTTATTCCTCAAAAAAAATATTAACAAACAAGTAAACCAAATAAAGATCGATTCTTTTAACAGACAGCGGAAAACAAAGGCAGTGGAAAACACAGACTAAGTAAAACATACACTAGAAGAACAAAAATATTAATCTCAACTATCTTAATATTCACTTTTGGGAAATTCAGCCTTGTGCTTTCCAGGACTCGTATGATTCGGGACTATCGTTCAGAATCATTCATCAACTTCTCTGAAATGCACAAAAATGTTACTTTTCTTTGCTCCCGTAAATTTCAGTCATATTGTTTACCAAGCTAGAAACAATGAATATAATAGCTTTTGTTTGAGAGAATTTTAATTAGAATGATGATGATGATGATGATGATGATGATAGTGTCCTGATGATGCAGCGATTTAAAAGAGAATCGCGTTGGTTGAAGGTATAACTGCGTGGCACCGGCAAAAGCTCCAGCCACCATAACAATCAGCAGGGTTAACCATTAGCTGTCATATCCGACAAAAACAACAATCTAAATGACTTCGGATTTTCCTGCTTGGTTAATTCAGGTAACTTCAGCAATTTAGGCAATATTAATCATGCTCAGTCTCAGTCAAAGCAGTAAAGGTTCCTTACGGTCAGTTGGGGTTTATCAATATCAGTTCAAGGCTGTTCAGGTTCAATTATGTTCGTGTGTAATTTGTCAGATTTATAAGTGCCATAGTTTAGGGATAGGATAGATCAGGTTGTTCACGTCCTCCCAGGCTGCTTGATAACAGGCCCGTCAGATCGATTCATATAATTATAGATCGCTTCTGGTCATCCCAATGCAGGTGTGTGTAAAGCTCATTCCTGTTGGTGCTCTCTCTCTCTCTCTCTCTCTCTCTCTCTCTCTCTCTCTCCCCCTACCTACCTACCTGTCTACCTATCTACCCACCAATCCGTCTATTTACCTTTATACATATCGCCTTGGATCTCTCAGTACCGGGTGGGATAAAGATCAGTGGACGTGATAAGCTGGGATAGGGGTGGATGATGGGCCATGACGAGGACAGCATGCTTGTGAATGTATGCGTTGTAAGTCGGCTAAGATACTGTCCACATCAGGGCATGGGTGAGGTGCAGTGAGGTGGGAGGTGAATAGTGAGATAGAAGGTAAGCAATGGGAAGGATGGGCTGACATGCTAATTAGATGAGTACAAATCGTTTCAAATCTTGTTTATGAAGGCTTGTGCCAGAGGTTATATTTAACGGTCCAGTAGTTAAGATATGTTGATTCAGGTTTTCAGGACCGAATGGCGTAGCCGGAGATGGGTGGGTGAGATGGCCAAGAATGGTACTGGGTGGTGTGCCACGACGGGGTAAGAATATCATGTACTGTAAATGTGAACGTCGTAGGTCGACTGTTAGTCAAGACAGTCATACTTGTGAATATTCACCATATCACAACAGATATGAGTTGGAAGAGTAGAGTGGAGTGCGCGGGATGGTGCTGTTAATGAATGCATGCAGAGAGCATCATATGCTAAGAAGATGGGTGTTGTCATCAGGTCAGTAATGTGCACGTTAAAGGTGGAGGAGAACAAAATGAGTAAGGTGGGCAGACAGGTGTGAATGGGAAGGGCTAAGGTAGGACTGGAAAGTGGGATAGGGTGGGCTGAAGCGATTCAGGGATGGAAGGTGTTATATGAGGGGTGGTGTTGGCAGTGAGAAGGTTTGGGTTACATTAATTCGATGTGTGTATGTGAAGCGAGGGGGAGGGGGGGTAGATAAAGGGCTGAATGAATGGAGAAGAGTAGGTGGGATGGGATGGAATGTTCGTGGATGGTGCGACATGGAGGGGGCTCTCCATGTTATGTGACGAAGCTTAATGATATTACAATCGCGCACCGATCTCATATATTTGTGTTCTCAAGAGGCAGACGATAGCTGATCATATCTAAATCTGATAAGATTGTGAATACATTCGGTCCATGGTTCGCAGAAGCGACAGGATCTTTTAATTCCTTTTGTTCTTATTTCACTGTCTTCTCCTGTTATACTAAAATCAACACTTTCCTTTACTTTTTTCCCCTCTATTCATACTGCATTCACCATTTTTCTTTACCATTATTCCTTTGATCTCACTATTATAAAAACATTTGCTCCGCTCACCGTATAAAAGAAGGCAGCGAAACGAGAGACAGACGATATAACATTTCCACTGAATTTCCATTTCCCCTTGCCATTACACGTGCGCCCAAATGAAAGGATGAGAGGAGTTGGGTGTCTGGAACTGCGGGCTCACATAATCTAAAAATGGGTCCCGAGTTTATATCGGCCGGGCGAGATGAAACCCCGCGCGAGCCCTGGATTCAGCAGGCGGGGCTCAGGGGAATGAAATAACGGGTGGAAACAAGGTAGAGTGAATTTGGGGGGCATTATTGAGTTGTGGTGGGTCTGGTTACGCCGGGCTGGGTGGGTCGCGGGAGCGATGAGGTTGGAGGTTGGATTTTGCGATTCACGGGCACATTGAAGTGAATGAGGTTAGGTTTTGTGGATTGGCGTTGAACATGTAAGATGGATATAATGCTAGGAAGGTAAAATGACATGGAAGGATTGGAGATAGTGGATCATAGAGGCGTTTGATAATCTAAGGTGGGTATAATTTAAGATGGTACGAGGGGTTGGAGAGTGAGGTTCGCCAGCATACAGTACAGTAGTTGCATGGAGGAGTTAAATATAATGGGTCGTGGAAAGTAAGGATATATGAGGGTGTAAGGGGTCTGGTGTTGAGGTTTTCAGGTATACTGGGGTGAGGGATTAGGTATTATGGGTCGTGGAGAGGATGAGGATGCTAGGAGTACTGTGGTTTTTCAGGCATATTGAACTGACATGTTTTGATGCAGTAGACTATGGGCAGTTGAATATGTTACGTTATTAGGATTTCGTCAGTGTGTTTCTCAGAAATATTGGGGTGATGGGGTTAGAGATGAGGTTAAAAATATGAGGATGTTAAGAGTTAGATATTGGGTTTCACAGACATTTGGGATAAAGGGGTTAGATATTAGGGGTGGGAGAGGGGATTGATGGAACGAAATTAGAGGTTAGATAATAGGATTTGCAGACATACTGGATTGGGTGATTAGGTATTGTAGGCCGTGAAAAGGATGTTAGAGATTAATATTGTGTGTCCAGGCGTTTAAGGGAAATTAGTTAAGTATGTTTGAGCTTGAATATTGTAGAGTGGAATAAAAGATGTTGAAACGAAGTGGATGGAGGACTGAATGTGAAATTACATGTGTTTGGTTAAGAAGGAAGGATATTTTTTATACAGAAGGCTGATAAAAAAGGGAAATATTTGATTGAAGTACATAAATGATTGACTGGAAGCTTTGAGGTATTACGCTGACAAGGAAGAGAGATAATGAATGAAGTACATGGTGGATTGGATATAAATTTGCATGTACAAAAATTAATAGGAGGGGGGGGGAGCTTTTGGAAGAAGTGGTTGGATGGCAGCTTGCTAACTATGATTGATTGTACTGGAGAGATGGATAACTGGAATAAGTGGATGTATGGAATTGGATGTGTAGTGTGACGTGGACAGAAGCGTCTGGATGCAAGTGTAGATGTAGTGGGCTTAGCGGCTGAAAGTATGAAGGGTGGGTGAATTATCGCTGAGTGATAATTGTGCTTATGTTACCTTAAAATGGATAGATCTTTATTAATAAAAGCTTGGATGTCGCTGAGATGATGGACTGAGTTGTATTGGGAGGTTGAATGGAGGGGGGGGGGGATTAAGGTGCTCCATAAACGGCTGCCTGTGTAGAGTTGCAGAATGACATGAAATGGATGGTAACACGAGATTGTCAATGAAGTGAATAAGTTGGACTTAAAGGCTAGATGTTTGGATGAGTGATTGTAAAAAAAACATGGGGTATGAGATTCGACGTATTCGGTTGAAGGGTTGGGTGAGCTAGATTGAGAGGATGAATGTGTTGGGTTGAGAGGCTGGCTAAACTAGATCACGAGAATGCATTTGGAGTAAAAATTTGGTAATGTTTGTGGAAATACAAGCGCTGTGGAGGAAGAAAGTATTGCGGGAGGCAGGATTGGGTTGCAAGTCAGAATATAATTATGTGTGTACCGCAGCTGGGCCATATTTTCCCTTGGAGTCTGAGTACGATGGGTTGCAGTAATTTTATTCATTGAGTTTTGAGATTAATTAGAGATGAGTGTTTGGATCTTGATGTGTGAGGTTGTTCTTGAAGAAGGACTAAGGCTGACCGAAAATTCAATGCTGCTCTCTTTAATATATTTTCATTATCGTTTCGTTTAGTTTATTAAGGCTCCAACATAACTGAATGCACCGGTCTTGGTTTCCACGTTGATTGATTTCTATTTAGTCACTTAGCCCTGACGTCACACTCGTTGGTTAATACTTTTCTGTTTGAATTATTAACGAAGTGAAACAATGAACATACAGTACAATGACGAACAATTTAACTTCGATAAGTTAGTTTGTGAGACTAGAAAACAAAGGGCACTGTCTTTCGAATTTCATAAGCAAAGATTGTGCTTATGCAGAAAAAATAAATCATGGATAATAATGTGAAAGTTACCCATAAGCGCCCAGATATGAAAACACCCACGCGCGCACACACACGCGCGCGCACACACACCACACACACACACACACACACACACACACACACACACACACACACACACACACACACATGCAAATATTAATTCATGTCTCTGGCCGCACCCTCCTCATTTCCATCCAATCAGACCTCTTCATTGCTCGTTTCAAAAATGAAAACAGGAAGGATGGCGAAGAGAGTGGCTACAGGATTTCCATTTCTTCACTTCTTCCCCTCCCCCCCCCTTCTCTCTCTCTCTCTCACTCTCATCGACAGCACTGGAAACTGAAATGTTGGATGAGACAGGAAACTGGATTCTCCCTATCAGGGGGGAATAATTTTAGAGGAAGAGAAGAGCGAGCTGGGAAGATAGTGTGGGGTTGATTTTGGGGTGCGAATTTTGTGGGAGAGGGAATGTGTTGATTTGGTGTTTGCCCTGGAATGATTTGTATTATTTTGATGTCTGCCGGGTGTGTGTGTGTGTGTGTGTGTGTGTGTGTGTGTGTGTGTGTGTGTGTGTGTGTGTGTGTGTGTGTGTTGCCTAAACGTTATTCAGGATAAGTGTTTGTCGTCTTGTGTTGTTCAGTGTACGTCACACACACACACACACACACACAAGACCCCTCCCAAACAACACACCCTACACTCCACCAACACCTCTCTCTTAATGGCATATTCCAGCTGCCTTCAGGTAATCATCGTCCCCTTAGCAGCACACAACACAGGCCTTGTCAATTGTCGCCTCGTGGAGTCAATTACAGTCAACCAGGCAACTCCGCTAGGAAACTAACTTGATTATTACTGTTAGTTTCCTCTTATAATTTGTGTAATTAGGGAGAACGTCGCTGTGCTCTGTGTGTCTCTATGTGTGTGTGTGTGTGTGTGTGTGTGTGTGTGTCTCTCTCTCTCTCTCTCTCTCTCTCTCTCTCTCTCTCCCTCTCTCTCTCTCTGCAATATAGTAGCATGGTCTGACTCCCTTAATGGCATCGTAAATTCCCTGCTGTACGGGATGCGCAGCTCTGTGTAATGTACTCGTAATTCTCTGCATCTCTTTTCTGTTTTCATTATATCTCTTTTCTAATTTTCCTGACGACTTTTTTTTTTCCTGATTTTTCTAATAGCAATAACAGAAGCCCCTTTTCGGAAGCATAGAATCTGATCGGCATATACAGCTCCATGTTACTTTCCTTCTCACTTCAGTTTGATTTTTCTCTTCCTTTATTTTTTACTCGTTGCAGTTTGTGTTGCTGAATTACCTTAGAAAAACATGACCAGGCCACTTTATTGGGATCAGTGTGTTTGCAATGTAAAAGAAACTATGTAATGTGACTGTCTTTTTTTTTTTTTTTTTTTTTTTTTTAATCTTTTCCTTCTTCCTTCCCATATATTCCCGTAAAGGTTGGTGTCTTGCCTTCACCACTCGCAGTTTCAGTTTTATGCAAATTCGCGTCCGTCTGTCTCGTAGGTGAAGCGTGTCTAGCACTGCTGAAGAACTATACTCCATTTCACGAAGTCTGGCACCATCAGTGATGTCCTCAATGCCTGTAGTATTGATGTAAATCCTCTGCACGAAGTTAACCTCTAATTATTACCTCGAGAACCAATATATAAAGCCAATACAAAAAGGTATATCCAGTACTGAGGATCTTTATCAATGCTACAGGTGTTGAGGACATCACTGATGGTGCCAGACTCGGTGTAATGGAGTATAGCGAAATGTGTGTGGCTGGGAATGTGTGCATAACAGGTGTTAACCCAATCTACAAAAAGATGTCGTTTATACATTCTTCAAGTTATTAGAGGACGATTTTATTCACCTCAGGAGAGCATTCAGGTAATTAAGGGGTTAATTTAGGTCATCTCCAATCATTCCAGTTCAAAAAGTCTCTCCCAGACTGAAGATGGTTGTCTACATGCAGCAAGAAAAAAAAAAAAAAAAAAGGAGTGAAGGGAGGGCGTGCTGGACGTAGTTTATTTTATTTTTTATGCAAGGTAGAACGATGCAAAAGTTGGAAGCCTGCAAGCTACTTCCCTCCAAAGAAAAAAAAAAAAAGAGAGCCAAATTCAAGATCCGTTCATTCCAAGATGCGTGGACATATTATGTTTTAAAAATTGGAGGTAATGGGCAGAAGGAAATACAGACAGAGGCAAACAGTTCCAAAGTTGACCTGTTGCAAACATGAATGACTGGGAGTATGGATTAACTCTTGCATTCGAGAGTTGGACAGAAAGGGGGTGAGTGTTTGTTACCAGACGGGTACTATGTTCTAGCCTCAATGGAGGTGGAATGCAAGCAGACAGTCTAGGAAAGCAGTGACCACTGAAGTGGCGATGGGAATGAGATAAAGATGCAACACTGCGGCGAAGAGATATATCACAGATTGATCATTTTATACTGTAAACAATTCGAACAATTGGCAGTTTTATGAGTGTAAATAAAACTATAACCAATTATTTTGATATACAACTTAATCTCTTCACTACAATAATGTCACTGTCTACAAACGTATTTGTTCAGCTTGGAGAGATTTCGAAGTGAAGGATTTTGGTTTAGCCATCATAAACCTCTCAGGAGTCTCTGAAATTGAATAAAATAGTCCGATATTAAATACGGTATTAGAAACTGAAGAAGACGTCCTCAGGCTGAAGAGGTAGAAACCGTGGAATTCTGCGAATACAGTTCCTGTTTACCTATTCATCTCTCGTCGATATTCGCCTTCGCTTCTGCTTTGGTCGGGATGTGCGGCATCACCACTGGCATGAGTTATGGCCCTGCTTATATTAGTTTTCGTCTACAATTCGTTGCTCTTCAGAGCGGGGACACCATTAATCCAGAATTCTTGCCATCACATGACGAATTTGCTTGCCTTGGGAGGAAGAAGGAGAGACTTTTATACCGAAGAGATTAACAGAACTGCCAAGAGCGTGGTTTATGTTTGCATTTGTTTTCCGTTTATTGCTTTCCTGGCCTGAATTTTGATCTACGTTCTTTCATCTCTCCAACCCGAGAATGTTAAAGTTTTAATCTTTCTACGATATGGCCTTTATTTAACTTTGGGGGGCCTTTCAGAGTGAACCTTTATAGTTGCCATGAGTATGTTTATGGCTGCATTCGAATTGGTTTTCTGTTTCTCGCAATGCTATCCCGTGTCTGCGTCAATCTTTTAAAACTTAATGGCAATCTGTCTATATCTTGTTCCCTGATTCGGTCATGTGAGGGGCGGCATCGATAAAAGGACTTCCAGGCGTTACTGTCCATACTCAGGAACGATCCCTCTTCCCACAACATACTTGCTGCTTTTTGTACTCTCGCACCTTATCTCTCTGCTTCGTTCTATGTCCCCTTTTCCTTCTCCTCCCAAGTAGGCTGAGTTGGGGTAGTTATATGCTTCATTAACCTGTTCTCCAAATCATATTTTTCACTAATACATGATGAGAAAAGTTTCGAGAAACTGAAACAGGAAAATAGCCAACAGAGGAACAATTTTAAAAAAGTGAAGTAAAACACACATTAACAGAAATCATCGCAATATAAATGAGCAAAGGCCATCCTTTATTTCTGTAACCCCATTCCTCTCTTATCCATCACCTGCAGTTGCAATTACCCAGTGAATGTCGTGCAGAGGGAAATGCTGCAAATTTTCATGGATGTATAAACTGGCAAGTAGTGCAAATCAAGAGAGAGGATGTACGTGTCTGTTGCCTGTCGTGTTTGCGAGTGCAAAAAGATGACATACCCTCGATTAGGGTACAATTGCGTTTTGGAAGGGAGGGAAATGTAGGGTTAACAGCACCCGTTTTTCGTTCGAAACCAACTGCCTTTGTTGTATGTGGTGCAGTGAAGCGATCACTTTATTCTTTTTTTCATGCTGGGACAGTACAGGACCTGATGAGCTAAGACGCCAGACCAAAGGTGATCCCCTACCTTTACCCTGCTTTCTTGAATAAAGTCTTGCAGCAAGAAACTTGTTAAATGACCAACACTTTTCGACCATAAAAATTTCCTATGCCAAGCACTCTGGTGGCACACACATCACCCCATCACAATTTAACCCACCGGGGAACCCTGTCACAAGATAGCCCACCAAACCAACCAATCACACAGTAGCTCACGCTGTCGTTCGGGGACTTTAACATCCTTCTAATGAGCTTCCTGTCCTAACATAGGAGAGTAATTTCTTGATTCTTCCTGTTCTGCACGAGGAGACGGTGCTGGAAGCTGTTTCCAGTACACACTTAGCCAGTAATGCTCTTGACTAAAGAGGCTTTCTAGACCTTTTCCTTCACGATATATTTTGCAAACTATATCTTATTATTTGTGTGTGTGTGTGTGTGTGTGTGTGTGTGTGTGTGTGTGTGTGTGTGTGTGTGTGTGTGTGTGTGTGTGTGTGTGTGACATTCCAGCAGTCCATGATTCGTATTTACAAAGTTTCATGAACTTTGGTTATATATGAGATTGTTTGTTTATACTTTTACCTTTACCACGCTGTTACCAAACGCTTCTCAGCATAACAAGATTAATTAAATGAAAAATACGAGCACAAAATTATTCCTGATGGCAGTTAACTTCCATAGTGATTTGTTTCTACTTTTACTACTACTGCTACTACTACTACTACTAGTACTACTACTACTACTACTAGTACTACTACTACTACTACTACTACTACTTCTAGTACTACTACTACTACTACTACTACTACTTCTTCCTCCTCCTTCTCCTTCTTCTTCTTCTTCTTCTTCTTCTTCTTCTACTACTACTACTACTATTACTACTACTACTACTACTACCACTACTACTGCTACTACTACTTCTTCTTCTTCTTCTTCTTCTCTTCATCATTATCATCTTCTTCTTCTACTACTACTACTACTACTACCACTACTACTACTTTGTCAATAGGGTGCATGTTTTTTAACACACTAGCTTCCGAGCACCTCCATTAACTCCTTCCTCCACTTTACCCCGCTTCTCCCGTTGGTGTAGCGACTCTTTCATGCAGGGCACGATAGGCAAACGAAGAGGTCCATTTGAAGCTCATTGTCTTGGGCTCTTGGGATGACATAAAGTTCGTGAAGAGAGAGAGAGAGACAGACACAGACACAGAGACAGACCCATTCCCCTCCTTCCAGAACTTTACGCATAGGAATTGACGTGAAAGACTATTAATCTTGAGGTAAAAGGTCTGTGTTGAAATTTGTGCAGCTGGAGTAGTCTACCTGCATTGTAAATGAACGCTCTAAATCCCCCAAAGAGGCCACCATCACCACACAAACGTACTCCTTAACCAACTATATATATATATATATATATATATATACCTCTGATCTGTGCCTCCAAAGAGCTCAGTGGTCCAATCCTGGGGACTTTGGGTACTAATGAGCCTCTCTCAGTGCCGTAATTAGGCCAAAGCTCTAACTCTGTCATTGGGTTCTGAGTGCCAAAGGGCCGTCTGTAATTACCGTGAAATTGTTTAACCTACTCACCACAATGACCTCACTCCGTCTTTGGGTACGAAATAGCGACAAGATGATGATGATGATGATGATGATAAGGAGGAGGAGGAGGAGGAGGAGGAGGAGGAGGAGGAAGAAGAGGAAGAGAGGAAGAGGAGGAAGAGGAGGAGGAGGTGGAGGAGCAGGAAGAGGAGGAGGACTAAGATGATTTTGTGTGTGTGTGTGTGTGTGTGTGTGTGTGTGTGTGTGTGTGTGTGTGTGTGTGTGTGTGTGTGTGTGTGTGTGTGTGTGTGTGTTGTTAAATCTTGCTGCAAACCCTTCGATTTTGTTGACTCCAAGACAGACAGTCTGTAGGGAGGAGGTTATTTGTTTATATATATTTGTCTCATCAGGAGAGAAAGAACCCTGGGCTAGACTTATCATTTCCAACATTTAAGGTATTGATGACCAGCTTCGCTCTCCTCTGAATGGGATGACGTTTCACGATAAATAAATACAGCAACAAACACACACACACACACACACACACACACACACACACACACACACGCATGACCACTTCATATCTCTTTCATTAACCGACTTCTGATCATTATTATCATCCTAACCCTACTTCCCAGCAATATGTGGAGTGAAAACCATCACCACCACCATCCTAACTATTTTTCCCAATTATACATAGAGTGGGAAGGATTCAGAATCATAGTATGTACGGGAAACGCAGGAATATGAGATCTATCAACACTGGGCCCAGTAAAGTTGTCCCCTTCTCCATTCACTCATCGTTCAAGTTTGCAATATTCCCTGCTCCATTGCTAAGGCCAAATGATCCTTGCAAATGCATTTATGTTGGCATTAACACCATTCCATCAGCCATCAGGTTAATATATCGTCGGAAACCTGCCATGTGCATTTTTAACAAACTTTATCCTTCCATGTTTGCCTGTGGCAACTTTGCTATGGTACCCCCTGATACGCGGGTGGAGAAAGGTAAATACGGCGTCCATCCGGGAACCAGTCCTCCACACACTTCCATCGGCCTCGCTGTGGAGAGGCGCTGTACACAAGAAAGAAACATCGATTAACTGCAAAGAATAGCCTGAAAGACCGATTGTTTGCCTTCGTTTGATAGGTCTGCCCTGCCAAACAAAGGAGGTTATTCAACAACAACAACAATAACAACAACAACAACCCATCGAGTGCAACAGCTCCTTTTTCTGTTAAGCTCAAACATATGTACCCATTTTACCCCTCTGGTTATTTCCAATTTCTTTATGTTGCAATTCCATCTAATTACACTGTGGAAAATCCTGTGTTGAATACACTTCCTTACTCCAAAATGTTCTTACAATCCTCTACTGTATTACACTCGAGCACACGCAGCCCAAGTACATTTCTTAACACTCCCAGGCTCGGAAAAGGATTATGTGTACAGTATATTTTCCAAACATTTTGAATATCAGATTCTAGTGTAGACAGTCTAGCATACATTTTCTCAACCTCCTGCATATCTTATTCTAGTGCAGGCAGCTTTCATAACGACCCAGGGACTTCTGTGTACCCAGTTTTTGTCTTCAAATAAAAACAGAGGAAGTAAAAGTACACTGATATCAGTCATAAGACCATTCCCAACGAAACGTATGCATTTTTCTTATCTCAAATAATCATCCTGTGGTTGAGAAACCGCTAATTCTAGTCTTTCTTAGTGTTGGCAACCAACAGGGTGGGTAAGGGAGGTGGCCTGATGGTGGGGTGGTTAACACCGCTTTATGACGGTGTTAACTCCCTTAATAGCACTAAACTGAGAACTGAATATGTTTATGGTACGACACGTGTCATGTTGACGTGCTGCCACCCGGGAACATAGAAGACTTCCAGGAATCATGAATATTATATGGAGCTTTTTTACGGATTAACGCTTAATATAGACAATACATTTTTGAAAAACAATAGCTCTGTAATGACTGGCTCATAACAAAACACAGATAAAAATATGTGGGAGGGAAATACTGGAAAGAGCTTTATTTTTTCCCCGAATGTTTCATTCTCTAAAGTTGTTTTGCACTCAGATTAGTTGGAGAAATAATGAACTGAAGCTTTTTCCTCTGTTTGGGCCTTTTATTTTTGCCCGGAAACTACTTTTCTTTTAATTAGTTCCAGATTTTTACCTTTTGCAGTTTACTTCAAATAATTCAGTGACCGAAAAAGACAATTCTATGGCACTGAATTATTGCATCATTTTCATACCTCCTCTTCCTTACTAGCACCATGCATTATTGTTGATCTATTGTTATAACTCAACAAAACAGAATGAAGAGATGGTAATTTCAGGTCTAGTTAAAGTGAACAGAGTGTAACAAGTAACTTAATCACTGCTTGTCGCTCTACTGACCCTTAATAGTTTTAATTAAACCGGTGGGCATTACAGTATGTCTTCCATGACGTGTGTGTGTGTGTGTGTGTGTGTGTGTGTGTGTGTGTGTGTTTGAAAACTCAAGCAGTTTTGATGTGAGTTAATCAAATTTAGTGAAAGGGCTGAGGGTCAACCAAGGGGTCACTGTTCAGTGAATTAGTTTCTATTTCCACCTGTATTCACTTGTTCATTACAAAGATCTCTTAAATATATATAATTCAAGCTGCCATTAGTTTTTTTTTACTTCGCATGAACGTCACTATTAACCCTACCACCATTACAAGGGGTCTCACCTAAAGAGAACAAAATCGTCTGGAGGTAGGCTACCGAAAATATACGCTAACAGTAAGGCATCATACTGTAGGGGTAACACCTCTTTGGATGATGTGAAATTCTATGCCCGGAATATAATCGGCCGGCATGAAGCTAAAATTACATTACGGAGGTCTGTGTTGTTGATCAAGACATTAATCCTGGTAGAGCAGACGAGTATTAATTAGCATTCTTGTAAATAGTTTAACCTCCATGAAACTTACTGATGTGACTCGGGAAACATACACCGATACCTACAGCTTCCTCAGATCAATATCATCTTTTAATGAGACTTTTACGGTGGCTGACTATGAACTAGGAAAATGGGTTCGTTGTTTTCCTCACCCATCCCGCACATTATTGCTTTTTTTTCTACTCATTTTTACGTCATGATAGTGTGAGTTAGAGCAACGTTTGACATTCAGTCCAGCAAAATGACTTTCACAGAGACAATGCAGTTCTCAAATATTTTCTTGTGGCCATAAAACGATTGGTAATATTATTTTCTTATGTTCCCCTGATCAAAGTAGAATAAATAATATCAGAAAACTTGACTTAACCATACCTCACCTTAGCCGGTCTAACATATGAATCCTAAACAAACTTAATCTTATATAACTATGCTTGACAGAGCCTAATGCAGACAAGAGCGGTGTAAGAATAACAAGTCCAAACATTTACGGTGAGCGCGATCAAATATTAAGTCATAAGTAGTATTAAGTGACCATAACCCTAACCACTCCTCGCATATTAATCCCTGCGGTACACATCGCCTTGGAGCATCTTAACCCACTAGACCACCAAGTCACCGTTATGTTATATGGTTACCGCATACCGAAGTAAATGATTTCATGACAAAATGAATGATGTGTCACCCGCTCTGCAGTCACCAAAAGGTAGTTCACCAGGTGAGTGGATGGTGGATGCCCTGACCTACCAATCTCTTAAAAGCATTACTTGAATTCAGAATCATAATCACAATACAAACACAGGAACACCCAAATTGAGTTCTCAAAGACCTGTAATCACCCGCTGACGTCTAATCTCTGCCTCAAATTGTGCAAAGTGAGACCATGATTGTTTCTGCTCACATCATCGCGTCTTTCATTATCAGAATTAGGGCCTTAATCGAGGTGGCCCGGCAGCATCTTAACACCTTTTCCTCAGCGATTAATTTGCAAACTATTGCACACTGTTTATCCTCTCTTGCGTTACCGAGGCAGAGTATGTCGGCACGAAAAATATATAAAAAATACTGTAAAAAATCTAATATACATAGCAAATAGCTAAGAAAAACGTACTATGAAGCCCATGTATACGGCCAGCTTGTTTCCTAATGACCTAACTGTTCCACTAAGAATGAGAGGAAGTTATCGACTCAGCTAATCTCATCCAGTCTCTCATTGCCAAAAAGATTCACAAAACATAACAGTCCCCTGGTGTCCTAACTGCACGTCAAATTATGGATGATGCAAAGTGGGGCAGTATAAATAGGGAGGTTAGAGTTCCTTCCGTTAATGCTCAATCCCTAGCACTAATTATGCAAAGTGAAGAAATAATCAACTCCGCTAATCTCATCCAAGCTCTCATTGTCAAAGTCACGTATTACTTGTACGTAACGAGACGCGGCAAGCACAGTGTTCCCTTAAGGCCAAATTTGTACCACTTGATTATAAGATGTAATGAACTAATCGTCGCTGCTAATCTAATCCATGCTTCATTGCAAAAACAAGTAACATATTATTTTACCTCTAATTTTGGGTTATGCAAAGTGAGGCACTAAGCATGGAGTTCCTTCCCTTAATGCCCAGTATGTACCACTTAATTATGAGATGTAATGAAATAATACTCGTTGCTAATCTCATTCCGGCTCTCATTACGAAACTCCCACCTCAAGCTCGCCTTCAAAGGAACCCAGCCAGCCACCACCTCACAGAAACCATTAATTTCACCTAAAAAAAAAAAATGAAAAAAAAAAAAAAGAGTCCTTGCCATGGAGTCGTTACACCAGAGGGTAAAAAAAAAAAAAAAAAAAAAAAAAAAAAAAACTTATAATCGGACCAGAGTCGACATTAACCCAGTTGAAGTATTCTCAGAGTTTCTTCCTGCTACAAAAAAAAGAAAAGAAAAAAGACGAATTTAACACAGGAAGGATCAATAGAGAAGATGGAGTAGATGTAAGCTATATTAAACCTCTGCAGCTACGAACGTCTCACGAGAACTTAATACAATCGGTAGTAGAAATTGTAGACAGTAGAATACGTCATCGGATTGAAAACGTTAACTTCATGATGCCGGTGACGTCTCCTTAAGTTTATTACTTCTGCCACAAAACAGTGATGATGGTGATGAAGATGGTGAGAAGGAGGAGGAGGAGGAGGAGAAAGGAGTAGAGGAGGAGGAGAAAGGAGTAGAGGAGGAGGAGAAGGAGAATAATGATGATTATGATGATGATAACTAATTACACTTCTTAATACCTTCACTACAATGATGATTTTCTATGCTAATCCTACCACCCCCAGACCTATTCAGCTTAAAAGAGAATAATCTTACTGGAGGGATTAGATACATAGATTTCAATAACCACTTCACAAATACAGACCCTTGGTAAACTGACTGTAATTACCTGGTAGCAAGAAAAATTAATTAAATAAAAAAACAACGTACTGAGGGATTTTACTGGGATAGAAAAAAATAAGATAAATAAATAAATAAAGGGGGTGCCAGAAAAGTTGTTGATGGAATGTTTGGAAGAAAGGGTGAAGTAGTTATGTATTATGAGTAAACTGACTGTCTGTCTGTCTGTCTGTCTGTCTGTCTCTCTCTCTCTCTCTCTCTCTCTCTCTCTCTCTCTCTCTCTCTCTCTCTCTCTCTCTCTCTCTCTCTCTCTCTCTCTCTCTCTCTCTCTCAGTTTGTAGATCCGTAGTATGAAAACTAGAGGGACAAAAGTATACTACTCCTATGTAAACTCCTAAAACTGTGGCAGTCATTTGTGAAACCCATGAGGAGCATTTTTTTTTTTTTTTAAGTCAGAAATTGGACGTCTGCATACTCCTTTGCCCTCTCGGTATCAAGACTACAACCTTAAGTATTTAATCCAAGTTATAAGTTCAGATTTCTGGTAAGGGGGTTTGCTCGTTACGTGTTCACTTGATGATGTGCTGCCTTCTGATGAATACAATGAATGACTATCTAAGTGGAGTTATGTAAGCCTGGAAGCCATTTGGAACGTTGGGTGGTAACCATATAACAAGGTTACGCCTGGTGGTCGAGTGGGTCAATGTGTTCTAAACAGATGAGACACGTATGATTTAACTGCTCACTTATTCCTGCTCAGGGTAAGCGAGGCTCCTCACCCTTTGCTTTATATGTCGGGACTGACCATCCTAGCTCCGGACCCAACGCTTCTGATGGGGAAAAAAAAATAGATAATGAATGAATGAAGCAAACTGAAACACAGCCGCCTTCAATTACAAAATCCAATTTCTCTTCAGCAAAAATCCAGTTTTCGTCCATGCAGGTATAATGTGCAAAGGTTGTGCACCGCAAGGGAAATGAAGGCTTCGATTAATACATACTATTTGCCTGAGGGGCACTAAGGCCGACAATAATTTTTTGCCAAGTTTAAAAGACCCTAAAGTACGATCCCCAACAGCCAGTGTTACATCCAGGTCCCCATTTGTACTGCTGGGTGAACAGGGACAATGGGGTAGGAGGGGAGTGTGACAACCTGCCCTAATGTTCGGTCCCGCTCAAGTAGAACTCGAGTTTTTCCGGTTGTGAGCAGGATTTGCTATCAGTTAACCAATATATCACCCCACCCCCCCACCCAGTGTGATGCAGTACTACCTGTAAGGTGAGGTGTTGTCTCTTGGCCCCGTAATGAGCGTGCCACTGTCCCCGCGGCCCGGCAGTGAGCGCGACTTACCAGCCGGGGTAAAGGTGGCTCAGATGGGGGACTTGTTTCAGTGTGCTGCCAGGCGCCGTGCTGGGAGGGCCATTATTGAAGCCATAACCCAGAGAAGTTTCTGGTGATGACTGTTTCTGGCAAAACCGACTCTCTGTAAATCATCCTTATGCATTAGTGATATCCTCGAAAGACAGTATGCCAAAAGTCCTATAAGGCCTCGTACTATGTAGTACTAATACGCCATTGCCACCAGCACGAAATTTTGAGTCCACCACGAAAGTACTGTTCTCAGGAAGAGGGAGGGGAGGCAAGGCGTGGGCGGTGTGGGAGTGATGGTGTAGGCGGCAAGGGCAAGGGCTACGGGAGGCTGCGAGATCATCTGTGCAACAAGTGGAGTCACCCTCAAGAGACAGACATACCTGCTCACACCATTCAACAGGTACACTGACCACCTGAACTCGTCGCCTTAACCTTTTCACAGATGGGTTTTTCCTGTAAATGATTAAAGTCCTCTACCATTAACCAGAATCTAACCCCAAAATGTGCCGAAAACAGTGAAGGAGTTATTCGAAGTAAATCTTATACCTTTCACTGATTCAGGTTTCCTTATGCTAAAGAAACGCTCCTACCATTGTCCAGTTAAATTCGCGAGGTCGCCTGAATCCTGACAAAAATTGAAACAGTGATCATGTCCTATGAGATCTTCCAGTACTCTCCGTGGTGTACTATGAAAATGCTTTTGTGTAGTTACTTTTTTTTTTCGCACTAGTTTCATTGCCATAATCTTTAACAATCCTGCAGTAATACATTTCCAAAAATCAGTTGTTGGTCATTGCATGAGATCTGCATTTAAATGAGGTTAGTCTGACTCAAATACCTTCTTTCTCTATCCAGTCCCATTCTGCTGTTTAAAATCATGCGCTCTGATCGAGCTTTCCACATAGGCTATGGACATGTAACTGAGATATATTGTAAATCAAGAACCACTACAGGGTAACCTAGACATAGAAATTTTATTAGCTTTGCATTTAGTTACACGGGTCAAATCAAGTTGTAATGGATATAACAAACATGACGAAACACTGAGAGAGGACAACACCCATCGTTTACAAATAGCATAAAAGCTTGTTCATATAATCAGTGGGCATGTATAGTTTCTACGTGCATCAGAGAATGGAAGCTCCTTTGACAGTTCCCCCGCCCTCCCCCACGCAAAGGAGGTTTGAGGCCATTTGCATTATTAAGTACTGGGTGATGAAATTGCCACAAACCTACGCCGATACAAAAGAGCAAGCAAGAGAGAGAGAGAGGGGGGGGAGGGGGGTTCCAATTCCTTAATCCCGTCTCTTTAACAGCCCGCGGTCGCATTGTTTTTTATTTACTACCGCGCTACAGGTATATCGAGAGAGGCTTTTCAGACTTGGATCAGGTGAAGCCTTCGTTATCCCCTTCACTGTCATAGGTCCTTTCTGACTTAAATGAAATAGCATGACGATAGCAAGAATAAAGATGATAAAGACGTCTTCATACTGAAAGGGGGTTAAGTGGCATTTTTACAGGTAGCGAACACGTAAGAATTATTTTGTGTGTGTGTGTGTGTGTGTGTGTGTGTGTGTGTGTGTGTGTGTGTGTGTGTGTGTGTGTGTGTGTGTGTGTGTGTGTGTGTGTTACCCATTGACGACGAGATCACAAAGACGCTGAATAAAATCGTCTGGTTGGAGCAAGGGGAAAAAAGATAAGGGGGTAATGCAAGGAGTAGTGAAGATTTAAAATTCCTAATCAGAAATGCACTGGACTGGCGGTAGAAAACTTAGTGTCATTATTAGAGTTAGCTGTTCCCTGTGGTGTTCTGCTTAACTGTTATGAAGAAGAGTTAGCTGTTCCCTGTGATGTTCTGTTCAAGTGCTGTAGATTAGAGTTACGGTAGCTGTTTCCTGCCATGTTCTGTTGAAGTGCTGTTGATTGGGGTTAGATCATCATTAAATTGATGGATTTCGTCCCCGGAGAGAGAGAGAGAGAGAGAGAGAGAGAGAGAGAGAGAGAGAGAGAGAATGATGAAGGTAGGGTAAGTGCATTTCCCTCTCACTGGCTCTATAATGGCAGTTGCAATAGAGTGCGACCCAAATGGTCGAATTATATCCCTGCTATAATCATATAGTTCTCTTCAGATTTAGAGAAACTTTTCAGGTTTGGAGAAACATTTTTCTTCAGGTTTAGAGAAAGTTTTCTCTTCAGGTTTAGAGAAACTTTTCTTCTCAGGTTTTGAGAGATTTTTCTTAGTGTTAAATACAATCATCATTACCCTTTCAGTACGAGAGGTCTTTCCTAAATAACATAAAATCGTCTGGAGACTGAAAAATGTAAATGAAAAAAGACGTTACCTTACTGAAGGGAATAACAGCTACAGATTGGGAACGCCATCTTTATTCTCTAGTTGCTGCCTTCAAACGATTGTACTATTTTTTTTTTTTTTTTTTTTTTTACTGAAAGGGATTGACATTGTCTTCACTGACCATAAACTATGAGAGATCCTTCATAGGGTGAAAAACATCATATTGGCTCATGGATTAAGATGAACCATTCCTCATCGAACTGAAGAGTTAAAACCGCTCACAGGAAGGTACAAGTAAGCCCCCGGTTTATGAGGATATGAGGTTATCAGATTGCATTACTCCTTCCATAACACAGAGGCGAGGCAGCGAGGTCAAATTTCTCATATCTTCTATCACGTTTCCCAAATATTATAAAAAGCGGTAGCAACATCAAGTTTCTTATAATCTGTATTCCATCATGTGCGTCAGTAACGATGGAAAGAAAAGATAGCAAGGTTAAATTTCTCATATCTTCCATCATGAATGTCAATAATGATGTAATAATTGGGGATTTATCTTCTTTGCGATCTTAGATTCAGTAATATAGAGGTAAAAAACCTCGGAGTCCCTCCCCCCTTCCCCGGCCCTCTTTTTTTTTAACTGAGATGGTGGATGGTATATGGAGGCATCTAGTTTTTGAAGGGCCATTTAGGGAACAGTAATTAAAAACGTGGTTAGCCTGCATGGTGGTCAGCCTTCATGCCTCGATATAATGCCTATTCAGCAGCGATGTCAAAAGGCCAGACAAGCTTATTCACATCATGGATATCAGAAAACAAGCAATAACTGGGAACTTAACTACATCTTTATTATCTGTTTTATGGCTAAGGCTGTCGAGTGAGGTTGTACACAGCTATGTATCTGGTGTTCACAGCAAATAGGTTTTCATTAATTCTTACATTTGCCTTTCTAATCCACTTTCTTCCACACACTCCTCAGCCATCATTCGTACTGATGAACTCTGCGTATTCCGTGACATGAAATCATAATGGCCAGACAAAATTACCACTCTTCAGTCTAGCTAATACGTCCCTTTATTCTCGTTAACGCTTCCATGTTGCGACTGTTTTTCCACCTTACCTGACAACGACGAAGATTATGATAATGACAATAATGAAAATGAATGCAATGATGATAATGATGATGATGGAAGGTTTCGGGGGTGGAACGATCTCTCTTTATATGCCACTGTATAGTCGGTTCTGATTGAACCAACAAGTCACCATCTCATGTCAGTCATAATATTAACTCTCAGGACAACATAATTAAAATAAATAGCAAGGAACGAAAGAACAGATTACAATAGATTCTCTCCCACCTCCTCAGTAAAAAAAATAAATAAGTGAATATAAAAAGAAAATATCAGAAAACTGACAAAAATGATCCTTTCCTCGTAAATCGAGGCACGTAGAACCTCCAGATCACTGAATATTTTCGAAGTAAGGAATGGAAAGATTTAGTGAAGGAACAATACTTTGCTCTAGCTCTGAAAAAAAAAAAAATGCCTCTTTGATGTTGCAATCGCTGAGATTATTTGTGAAGCTGGAATTTCAAAGGATTACTGAATATCTGAAATTAAAGAGTTTTTTTTTTTTTTTTTGTCGGAACTTTTAAACACTGGAAAGGAAAATTTCTGCAGAATCTCTCTCTCTCTCTCTCTCTCTCTCTCTCTCTCTCTCTCTCTCTCTCTCTCTCTCTCTCTCTTTCCATTCTCGGAAGATCCCCACTTTTAACCAGACAAGGAACACGTAACCCTTTCACTGGTCGGGATTTCTTTCAGATGCATGTCTTTCAAAACGAAAACTTTGCAGATATCGAGTCTTCTTCTTCTTCCTTGCATGGGCTAGATACAGGATTTGAGTTTCGAAGAGCTTGTGGAAGAATGAAAGTGAGAAAGTGTGTGAAAAATGTGATACGATGTGATGTGGTAGACTGAGAGTGTATGTAGGAAAATTCGATACGATGCGAAGCAGTGAACTGAGAATATACGAGAATAATGCGAAATGTTGTGTCGCTGTAAACCGAGAGTGTATGTGAAAAAATGTGACATGATGTGATGTAGTAAAGACAGGGCGCTACGGTATACAGCTAAGTTATATTAGATAAATACTGGAAGGAGTAAATTTCTTCTGGTAGTGGATGTGGACATAGCTGGAGATGGAGCTCAGGGACTTGAAGCAACGAGAGACACTGAGAGCGTGTGAAAGAAGAGATAAGTGTTTGTTCAAGCAAAGATGGCTATGTAAGCAGGTATGGTGGTGCCGATTGTTCTGTAAAGCTGTGAAACAAGGGCCCCAAATGTTCGGGACAGGAATCAGGTGTTATTAACGAGAATGAAGCGCCTTAGGTCTTTTGGGACTTTTGTGAAACTTTTGTCTTTGCACATGTTATACGGCACATATCTTAATTTCCAAACTGCCCTCTTACCGTTTCAATCCCATACGCCTTCAACCCTAACGTACTTTCTGGCCGTTCTGCTGTCGCTGTTGTATAAGGTTACTGTTCTTCTAAAGCTTCAATATATTTGGTTATCAAGGTTCTGTCCTATAACTACTCTCGTCCTTCCATGCACGAGTGCTTTTCTGAGTTTCAGTAGGTTACAATGATGCAGAACTCTCTCCCACAACGCCAGCGCCAACAAGCATTTAATGAGGACACGCTCTAACATTCTCTCCGCATCCTAACCACCTCAGGCCTCTCACTCCATTCCTGCTTCCCTCTCGCCATCCCGACCCACTCCATATCCTCCCTTCACCATGAATTCTCCACGTTCCCATTCCCGAGATTCCCACGGCCACATCGATTCCGGGCTATCACGGTACGATCCCCGTTGGGTTCACCAGGGAAGGTAAACACGCTCATTACTCCGCATATTTTAGAACATGGCCGTGTTTTCCGGCAGCATTTTTTCCATCTTGTGTGTGTGTGTGTGTGTGTGTGTGTGTGTGTGTGTGTGTGTGTGTGTGTGTGTGTGTGTGTGTGTGTTTTCCAAGTGAAGAGCAACCCAAACCACAATCCAGGCTTATATAAATCCCTCTTCCCCGCTGGATTGTTTGCAGTATGTACGTATGAATACACTGGCCATCGCTTGTGGCACTTTACGAAAGGGCAGTTCTGTGTATCTTTAGCACTTTTTTATATCTACGAAAGCATGGAGTTTTTGTTTTTTAATCTGAGGAGCGGCTGAATTTATATCCAAAGCGTGTTTTACATACAATACCACTTCTGGTAGACATGTATTAAATTCTGACGCCTATTCACCATGAGGAGGTAGATGTATGATAGAAGCATAAATATTCGTCGCCAAATATAGGATACCTCTATATTTTTCGTGGTCAGTTTTGGGATAACATTACAACTGTATTTCCGACTCAAAAAGTTAGAGCACAGGAGAGGAACGCTAATATCCTAAGTGATCAATGTAGCTCATGGTGTCGCAAGAAGATTACTGGTAATATCATATAAGTATTTGTATAATAGAAATACTGACTAGAAAATATCATATTAATGTAGTATAATCCATCCTCATGAAAGCAGATTTTACAAGGTGGGGTGAAATCACTGGACATAGCCGTAGTCCATGGTGCCAAATTCTCTCTCGCGAAGTGTGCACCCATATTTCTTTGGTGCAAGTATATACACATTTACCCAGTATGTCCTGTCTTGCCATGGAACACAAACCCAGGATTCTCATGGTCAGTCATCTGCCTGTGTCCCCAAAAGTATACTTGCCGTGCAGCGAGATGACATAATTGGTACTGTCCTTGTTGTATTACGAGTCATTGCTGGTTGACCGGTATTCCTGGTCACCCTTTAATTGCTTAACAGATGCCATAAATCTGTGAATAGGTGTCAGGAAGTTCGATAACCTCGCCACTCTTTTAATGGTATGTTCTCACTCACTTCCAAATATGGTATCGATTTTTAATCCATACTTTTCTCCTCGCCCTCCTCCTCCTCCTCCTCCTCCTCCTTCTCTTCCTACTCCTCCTCCTTACTCTTCTTTTTCTTCCATTTAGTCATTGATTCTCTTAGTTACTGTATATTTTCTCCCTTTATTTTCCCCATTATCTCCATTCAC
>NC_137033.1:12109895-12192395 GCF_032717465.1 Coenobita brevimanus
ATGACAGTTTTGTAGGTTGCATTTTATGACCGTCTCTCATCGAAAAGCAATTATTGTGCTGCCAATATCACAATTAGTTGAACAACTGATTGGCCGTACCTAATTTGATGATTTAATGACACTAATAAATCATTTTCATAATTACTGGCAGAATCAGTCAAACATTACTGTTGTTGTCTTGTGGAATCATTAACAAATTAGAGTAAAGGCTGACAAATAACAGTAAGAGCTGACAAATAACAGTAAGGGCTGGCAAATAACAGTAAGAGCTGACAAATAACAGTAAGGGCTGGCAAATAAAAGTAAGGGCTGATAAATAACAGGAAGGGCTGACATACAGACATATATAACAGTAAGGGCTGACAAATAATAGTTAGGGCTGACAAATAATAGTAAGGGCTGACAAATAATAGTAAGGGCTGACAAATAAGAGTAAGGGCTGACAAATAACAGTAGGGGCTGACAAATCATTATAAGGGATGGCAAATAACAGTAAGGGCTGACAAATCATTATAAGGGATGGCAAATAACAGTAAGGGCTGGCAAACCATAGTAAAGGTCACAAACAAGGACTACATGATGACGTATTAGTTTGGGTATTAACACTCTCAGGCTCCTTTGAATTATTCTCAGCTAAAAAAAAAAAAAAGAGAGAGGGAGAAAAGAAAAAAAGAAAAGATGATGATGGCTACTGGATCATTAATATGGACTATGAGGTCGAAGGTGATAATGATGTTTCTGGTGATAATGGGAATGCAAATGAACCTTGGAAATGGACCCATCATATTTTTAGAGTCGCAGGCTTAGAATTAAAAGTCATACTGGGTACCATTTCCACACCCTGATATATTTAATTAAGTTCACTAATTATTCAGTGAGAGGACGGCCGGAACTACTCTTTGCTGTCGTCGTGGAAGTGAAGAGGAAAATATAGGGTCTCTCTAGGACTAAAAAATAAGACTACTAAAATGAGAGAGAGAGAGAGAGAGAGAGAGAGAGTTGACCTTAGGTTTATCCTGGAGGTGACAATCAGTTGCTACACAAGACGACAGAATCTTAATATATTTTTATTGGGTAAAAACAATATTAAGTAAGAAGACAGGGAATTTAGTGAAATGTGTGAAGAGGAAGAGAAAGAGGATGAAACGATGAACAAGAGGAAGAGGAAAACGAAGAGGAGGAAGAGTAGTAGACAGAGGAAAGTGATGAGAATGAAGAGGGAAAATGGCAGAGCACCAAGGAAGGGTACGATGTTTTTTCCGGCCCCTACTAACCCCCCTGTCATCGTTAATTTGCCGTAGTGCAACGTCCAAGGTAAAAAAAAAAAAAATAGATGAACGGGACTATGGGACTCCAGAACGGTTGAGAGAGATGATCGTGGAGGATTTTGGAAGGGAGATGATCGTGGAGGATTTTGGGAGGGAGATGATCGTGAATGGTTCTGGGAGGGAGATGATCGCGGAGAATATTGGGAGGGAGATGATCGTGGAGAATTTTGGAAGGGAGATGATTGTGGAGGATTTTGGGAGGGAGATGATTGTGTTTGTGAAGGATTTTGGGAGGGAGATGATCGTGGAGAATTTTGGGAGGGAGATGATCGTGGAGAATTTTGGGAGGGAGATGAATGTGGAGGATTTTGAGAGGGAGATGATTGTGGAGGATTTTGGGAGGGAGATGATTGTGGAGGATTTTGAGAAAGCTAATAGTGAAAAATTTTGGAAAGCAGATGGAGGATCATGAAAGTGTCTGTATAACCCGCGTGTGGAGTTTACCATACTCAGTTCCTCTAAATAAACAGGAGGGAGTCAAAGGTTTTTTTTTGTCTCAACTTCTCTATTTAACAGCACTTAACCTCTCTCTTATCGCCGAAGTGTTGCACGTCTCTCTCTCTCTCTCTCTCTCTCTCTCTCTCTCTCTCTCTCTCTCTCTCTCTCTCTCTCTCTCTCTCTCTCTCTCTCTCTCCTAACGTTGTTTCAATAATCAATGCTCTTTTGAACTGACTTCCTGTATCCTTCCATCATTACGGCGAGCGCACATCATACGTTTAGTATCTCACACTCAAACTTCTTCTCTCCAACCTTCTAATACAAGAATTAACTGGAAGTCTTTTGTCCTTGAAGTGTGCAAGTGGACAACTGTAGAACTGTCCTCCAAAATATGTATTATCACCTGCTAATGATTTTCAGTTTCTCTCAGTGTAATGTGTCTTGCTTTGTTCAATTGTGATATGTGAAGGTGTCTGGATGTAGGACGACTGCTGGGCTTCAGGGAGATAACTGTTAAACCTGTGCTCAAAGTGAAATGCATTAAAAAATAATCCAGTTGAACGAATCTAGAAAAAAGCTGTCCAAATTTGTTTCAAAGGGATAAGCTTTAGCGACTCTCATCCTTTGGTTTTACTTTGTGAAATAAACACACACACACACACACACACACACACACACACACACACACACACACACACACACACACACACACACACACACACACACACACACACTTCAGGCAAAACGTCACACCAGCTCTGGCTTCACAGGTGCAAGAGTAATTAAATGTAATTTGAAAGATAGCGAAAAATATTAGAATATTGTTTTACGAAAGATAATACAAAGAGAGAGAGAGAGAGAGAGAGAGAGAGAGAGAGAGAGAGAGAGAGAGAGAGAGTTGCTTTCACTTCCACTGAAAATGCAAGGATGAGTATACGATAAGAGAAAGAGGTCAGAGGGAGAGAACGAGAAAATGGAGAAGGAAATGTAGAAGAAAGAGAATGAGACGGACAAGTAATTGGGATGAGAGGGAAGGGGAGAGGAGGAAAGATGATGTCAAAGGAAAAATATTGGAGGGAAGAAGTAAAAATGATAAAAAAAGAAAAAAAGAAAGTTCAGACGGAGGGGAAGAGGATATCGAATAACAGAGGTGAAAGGAAGAGAATGAGGGCACTAGAGAGAGAGAGAGAGAGAGAGTTAAATGTCAGGGCTACTGGATTATAAGAGAAAATTATTACAAACAGGAGATTGAGTCCAGTCCTGGAGGCACTACTTTTTCATCCAACTAATGCCACACTGAATTATACAAGTAAAGAAAGGCCTCTCCTTAGAATTGTGATAAAGAAAAACCCTAACTAATGTGGTTATATTTTCTTCTGACAGATTCATAACCCCCTTCAGCTCAGTTGATGGCCAGGAGTAGTCATATTTGAGGATAAGTTTGACTAGTAACCAAGGAGACTCTTTGCTGCCTCATAACCAAGGACCACCGAAATTCACGCAGCCGCAACTTACTATTCATGTTCTAAGAATAGTCCTGTTCTGTCAGATGAAACCAAGCCGACTGTACGTGAAAGAAAAAAGGACGAGCATCAGAGGGTGAAGGGACTGAACGCGACTCCCTCACTTCTCGGCTAATCTCGTGACGCCAGGACTCCCTCACATCGTCTTGGCTAATCTCGTGACGATAGGACTCCCTCACATCGTCTTGGCTAATCTCGTGACGATAGGACTCCCTCACATCGTCTTGGCTAATCTCGTGACGCCAGGACTCCCTCACATCGTCTTGGCTAATCTCGTGACGATAGGACTCCCTCACATCGTCTTGGCTAATCTCGTGACGATAGGACTCCCTCACATCGTCTTGGCTAATCTCGTGACGATAGGACTCCCTCACATCGTCTTGGCTGATCTCGTGACGATAGGACTCCCTCACATCGTCTTGGCTGATCTCGTGACGATAGGACTCCCTCACATCGTCTTGGCTGATCTCGTGACGATAGGACTCCCTCACATCGTTTCGGCTAATCTCGTGACGGTAGGACTTCCTCATATCGTCTTGGCTAACCTCGTGACGGTAGGACTCCGGAGCCACTTGCAGTCTTAGGGCGTTTGCCTTTAATATCACCTCTGATAGCATCCATTTTTTGTCCAGATTATTATACCCGTGAAAAGAAAACATGCATCTCGAGAGCTATTATTGGTGAGTATACTAAGACTGAATTGATTTTTAGCCTACTAATTTTTACTAAACGGGAAAAGAAAGCGGTGTATATATTTTTGATCTACTATTTCCCATTCCCATTATAAAGAAGAAAAGTAATAATTAATGTACTATTGCAGTTCATCACAGTAATTTTATGGTAAAAATATTTATAATAATCAGCCCTGCATAATGGTCTCTGTCAAAGCAAAATTGACCTCGTTGGTCCTCAAGCTCCTGTAGCTCAATTTTAGATTATCCAATGGGCCTGGAGTCAGTTGCAGTAGAGTGCAAGCGTTGTCCCGTCCACGTGAGAGTTAACTGCAGTGAGGCTTCTATAATTTACTCCCAATAATTAACTCCCAAATTTATAAAATCGTTGTGACGTTATCTGGAATAAATTATAAATTAAGGCACTACCACTTAGAGGATTAATGTACTTGCCTCTGCATGTGCAGGGCAGTGCAACTAATCTGCTTTTGGTGTAAGATATCTACCATCCAAAACCACGATAACCAGATAATAGAGGGTTGGCAACATCCATTTTTAAGTGATTTATTTGTTATTAAACTTCATATTTTCTTGAAATTTATACCGTTATGATTCAGACATGAACTGAGTCAATAAAATGCAAATGGATACTCAGGTAAATGTGTCGAATAAATCGCTGAGGAAGATGTGTAACGAAACCTCCAGTTCCACTTGAATTATGCCCCATCACCACACCCATCTCTCAGATTATCTTGTATTTGGATTTATTTTCTTTTTCATTTTTCTCAGACCAGTGACCTGCCTGACACAATGCGCTGGAAAAAGTCTGCAAGTCGACCCCATCAGCTCCAGGATCATTCATATTCAATTCTTGCTGATACCAGACGCCTTTACTTATCTTTGACCAGCGTTTTAGTGACCAAAAATATTCGTGAGGGCTTCAGCGAATCCCTTACCGTTCGAAAAGTTTATCCTGGGCCGAGTAAGCTCTTCCGGAGATAGCATATCACAATCATCAGAATAATCTTGACCCCCTTTTCCACTTACATGGTGTGGGAGGAATCCTAAAACGGAACAGGAAGGCACAGAAACAGGTGAGTTATCAGTACAGCGTCCAATAAAAAAAAAAAATGGATCACACATTCATCAACACACACACACACACACACACACACACACACACACACACACACACACACACACACAGGAAGATAGATATTATAACTTTACAATTGAATTCCAGATTCAACCATTACCGCTCCTCCATCATGTACATCCATATCCCCAGCCTCACCCGCCCACCCACACATACAAACACACACACTATGGAGACAGGACAACATGAGCGTAGGTCACCTCATGTATAATATAGCTATCGTCTGTTCTCTTTAACTAGGCGCAAAATTGCTTTCTCTCCATTGTAAATGCTGAGATATAACAAAAGATTAACAGTACTTTATGGAGCTAATCTCGAAAACGTTTTATGGAATCCATATAGATGCACTGAACTGGTTTTTCCTGCCACTGAGCTACGCGAAATGGGTTGCAGAAGGACGAGGATCACCAAGTAAAAGTTAATGAACCATAGTTAAATATAGCTTGGTAAAGACACCAACGAGGAGTCGACACATGATGGCGCTGTGTACTCTTTTTGGAGCTAAGCAGCTTTAGCGTCCGCCCGGAAGCCATACTTCCTTGTGCGTCGGCGTGGGAAAATCCTCAGGCCGACAAGGGCGAGGAGCTGTCTACCATAAGAGAGTACCGGCTCCCTGCACACTGCACGTATTGTAATGTACCTGTAGGACGAGTCCATAGAAGCACTTGTCTGTGGTAGACGCGTCTGCTCGGCCAGACTGACAGGTCAAGCAACAGCAACAATGACATCAACCAGGTACACACGCGGAAGGGAGAGCATGAGGGGGGAAAACAGGGGAGACAGGGAAGAACATTAAAGGGAAAACTACAAGAGAAAGGAGGCGAAGGAAATAATACAAGTGAAGAGAAAAAGAGAGGTCTGGGAAGAAAATAATGAGAAGAGAGGAACAACAAGCGAACAAATGACAAGGAAACAATGAGAATATTGAGGAAGGGAGCAAGGGAGTGTGTAGAAAGAAGGACCTGGTAAAGGGATCTCTGCGGAATCAGTGCGACAAGCGAGGTCGGAAATGAAAGGAAAGCGAGCGAGTGGCAGGTAGGAACCTGACTAATTAATGGTGAAAGAATAATTTTGGACTGAATGGTAAAATAGGAAAGATGCCATATACATCCTGACTGAAATGTAAGGGAAATGAGCAAAGGGTAGGTTGGTAGACAGACCAACTAATGAAGAAGGGATCATTAAGGATAGAGTTGCCAGGAAAGAAAAGGAAACACAGCCCTTCCTCTCATTTCGTGTGGGAAGGACTAGCAGTGCTGTCTGGTTAATGAGGAGCACAAAGGGGGATCCACTCATTATGATAACAATAGAGCACATATGAATAGGTAGGCGGCATTGTTTTAAAGGGATAGACAGAAGCTTTCATGCAAACCCTAAGAGATTATTTGTTTTGTACGCAATAATAATAAGGTTTCTAAATGCTAATCATCTGGACAATCTAAACGCAAACATCACACTCCTTAAAAACGAAGCCATGACCATTAAAACACACAAGGTGTATAGTTCTCCCCAGCCCCACATTTAACATTATCTTTAAATCCAGGAACTTTATCAAGATTTCGGTGTATATCTTCTATAAAGAGGTCCATATGAGGTAATGTAAGCCAATATACTGCTGTCACATTGCTCAAGTCATAATCCAACAACTTCAGTAGAGAAAAACAAAAACACTTCTGCCGCAAAACATGCACACATTCAATTTACTATCGAAACGATTGGCCAAAATGAAAGAGCAAAAGAGAAGACTGAATTACAATCCAGTGGCGACGGATATAAGCACTGGGAGAGAATTTTTTACAGATATTAAACTGAAAACTAACAGAAACAGAAATTACGTGAAGTACATAATAACAATGATCTGCTAGGAATGCTAATAGCATGTGTGGTATTTGAAGGGTATCACCTAGTACAGTATAAACAGATCAAAATGGAGAGATGTGCAAGTAGAAAAAGCGGTGAGAAACATCAACAGAATTGTGAGATATGGAAGAAGAAAAAATAATGCGAGAGATAAAGAAGTGCTTGAGGTGACTGAAGAGAAAAAATATCTCATTAATGAAAAAAGAATATACAATGACCAAAAAGTTTATAATGAAATAAATACAGAAGATAATTCACTGAACAATCTCTGTCAACGAGGAACTGCTCTGGAATGAGGTGCTGGGATGTAAGTACGATTATAGGAAATAGTGAGAAAATGTCATGAATGAAAAGGGAAGAATGCTAAGAGGAGCGCTTTTAACAGCACAAGGTTTATGTATGATGCGTTTGTATGTATGGTATACATTTCTTCAGCACCATAATAATACTACAACTGCCCCCAAGAAATAGGCCCTGAGCCTTTGCCCAGAGTCGGACACAAAAAAAAAAAAAAAAAAAAAAAAAAAAAAACTACAGAGTCACGGTGATACCAAGTAATATTTTCCAGAGCAGGAGTAAAGATGGCTTGTTAAAATCAGTTGTTATTATTCATTTAACCTGTATTTCAATACGCTCTAAAATGTGCAAGAACACAGACAACAAGTTTTTCATGAAGAACTAATTTGTGCATTTTTCCCTGCTTGGACGTATGCAATTTTTAACCCATTAGCGAGGAAATTTTAAAAAGCGCTGAAACGATCTACGAGTTGCTTCTTTCTTCTCGTTTCACAATGCTATGAGAGAAAGAACTACTGCTAATTAACCTTTGATTTCTATAAAACTCTGGATATGATGAGCTTATGGAAAACAAAGAAGACCAAATGATGTATGGTATGAACAGTATAGATACTGACGAAAAAACGAATCCTCTAGTAAACAAAAGTAACTGCAAAATAACACTAATTGGGAACTCTTTAAAAACAACCTAAGATTTTTTATTTAAAGACTAAGTCTGAGAAATATCGTATAAGAAAAAAGTCAGTTTCTTTTCTCTGTACATATAGCGTAAGTTTTTAAAAGTACCTTTGCTCGTGTGATCACTTGGTAGGATTCAGAGTAATAGTAATAATGATACCACTACTACTACTACTAAGAAGAAGAAAAGGAAGAAGAAGAAGAAAGAAAGAAATGAATAAAGCATATCCAGTGATGAGAGAGAGAGAGAGAGAGAGAGAGAGAGAGAGAGAGAAATATGGAGGGACATAAAGCTCACAACACTTTAACATTTGCTCATGGATTTACCTCAGACAATAGAAATAAATTGCGCTCTTAATAAAAATAAAACAAAAACAAGAATCTCCTGTAATGAACGCAGACATAAAAAGAAAACAAACACCGATTTTTCCTTGACTTCTCGCTTGAAACAAACAAATTAATAGGTATTTTCTTCTCTCGAGCCCTTCGTTAACGTATTGTCTTTATGTCTATTTGTCTCTCTATTCCGTATCTCTCTGTGTCTGTCTCTCCTTTTATCTCTATGTCTTCTTATCTCCATGTGCCGAGCTATTTATCCGTAAGTCTGTTGATCTACCTATCTGTCTGTCTGTCCATCTCCTTAACTACTTATCTATATATCTGTCCACCTCTCCTTATATATTTATGTCTTTTTATCTAATTAATCCGTCTATCTATTTGTCTCTCTATCTTTCTGTCTATCTGTCTGTCTCTGCCTATCTATTTGCTTATCTACTTACCTGTTCATATATCTACCTATCTGCTTATCCATGTATATCTCTCTCTATTAATCAATCTCTATGTCTGTCTGTCTATTTATCATCTTATCTATCAGTGTATCAAACTATTCACCTGTCTAATTATCTGTCTACTTATCCAGCCATCTGTCTGTCTGTATACCTATCCACCTACCTACTTACCTACTTATCTACCTATCAATTTATCTACCAACGACATCTCCATAACAGAGGGGACAGAAACGACCCCATCTCGCATCGTCTTTCATCATCCCAAGGAGTTAATGGAACCTTCTTCGATATTCCCTCTTTGAACGATGAATTATGCAAATGAACGAACGATTTACACACCGAGATGGCTATTAATGGAAAATGCCGATGCTTGGCGTGTTTTGCAGAATGTTTCGTGTCGTTCCAGTTTGCTTCATCATAGGATTCGACATTCTGGGCCGTGGTAATGAGAGAGAGAGAGAGAGAGAAGGGGAGGCAGGTTAAGTCGAGATATTTTACTGTTTAAAGCTGTTTTTCTTTATACATGTAAAGACAGCGCATATTGTTCACCTATTTCTTATCTTTTAATCTTAATCCTTCACTCAATCAAAGGATTATCTTTGGCAGTCTGTAAACCCCCAGTTCGGGAAAAAAAAAAAAAATCCTAAACAGAATTCAATCGCCTAGAGGATGGAAATATATATATATATATATATATATATATATATATATATATATATATATATATATATATATATATATCTATATATATATATATAAGTATTGGTATATTTAAAATGGAAGGGGTAAAATTCTCTCCATTATTATAATCCACAGTATTTTATACGGAAATCTAATGGCGCCTTCATTAAGTTAAAAGCCTTGTTGTGAAAAAGCGTGTTGATGGTATAATACTGGCACTGGGAACAAACCTTGATGATGAGATTACCGCCATTAAAGCCTCTGTAATGGAGCACCAGTGAGCACCAGGTAAATAAAAAGCACCGTTGCACTGAACCTGCTTCCGTGGCCTCAGTCTGTTGTTCACGCGGCTGTATGATCCATGTGTGGGAGTAATTTTTCTTTTTCTCTTTGGCGTGGTGCAGCGTTCGAATAACCTTGCTTGGGGTGTGGTTCAGTGAGTTCTGTGTGTGTGTGTGTGTGTGTGTGTGTGTGTGTGTGTGTGTGTGTGTGTGTATGTGTGTGTGTGTGTGTGTGTGTATGTGTGTGTGTGTGCTTTATGTAATAGGTTTATATTTTGTGTTTGGTTTACGGTCGTTGCGTGTCTCTCTCTCTCTCTCTCTCTCTCTCTCTCTCTCTCTCTCTCTCAGGTTACTGATAAGTTTCTTTTTTGATTTCACGGTTTCAGATAATTAGCGCCACCTTAACAGCAAATATTACTCGAGTTTTCCTAACCATTGTCCTGACTACTAGCTTTCGTCAACCACTCTTTTGTTACATCGATGATATTCTACACCATATGATTTTGAATAACGCTGCCCCTGTTTTATTTATGAATACGCCCCAAGAGAGCATTATTGTTTGCTCGACGTGTGTGCGTGTGTGTGTGTGTGTGTGTGTGTGTGTGTGTGTGTGTGTGTGTGTGTGTGTGTGTGTGAACAGTGTAACTAAAGTAGCTTTTTTTCCACCTTAACCAAACTTGGTGGAAGTGTTCAGGGTGGACGAAAAGACTAACCTACTTTATTTATTTATTTATTTATTTATTTATTTATTTATTTTTTAATGATAGACCGAAGGTGGAAGTCAAATTCTTCTTCAAATTTCCCACTTCGAATTGGTTCCTCAAAAGCTCCTTCTGGAATTTTATCATTAGAGTGTATAGGTATCTCATTCAACCTTGCAATACCTTCTCTCAACTATTTTTTTTCGTGTTGTTCCATCACAATGGTCTTTATCACCTACTTGTATTCCAGGTCACCTCATTCTTCTGCACATAATTAATGCTTTATGTTTGCTATATGGTGCTGGAAAGAGACGCCTTCAAGTGGTGCCATTGATTACCACATGACACCGCTGCTTGTTTGTACAAACGTTCCTCAATTCACTCCATACCCCTTGGAAGAGGATGGTGGAGAATTGTAGGAAGAGGATAATTTCAGCTTGAAGTCTATTGGATTCACGTTCACATGGGCCTGAGATTACTGCTACTGCTACTACTATTACTACTACTACTACTGCTGCTGCTACTGCTTCTGTTGCTACTGGGTGTTGTGCAAAATATAATAAAACAAAAACAAAAATACTTTTCCATCATTACCAATGTTTTAACAGCGACAGAGTGCCATTTTTCACGTCTGACCCCACACTCTTTACGTCAGACAATTCTGTATTCAGTGTATCCTCCAATACATTTTGCCTTTTTTTTTTTAACATTGATTCTTTAAAAGAGCACCTATTAATCACCAGTTTCATTAAAGAACTCGTAATTTTAACTTTCACAGAATATCTACGACTCCCACACTGTATCCTGTATATTATTCTCTCTCTGATTTACCTTCCCCAGCGCTCGAATTGTTTTTATTGTTGTGAAGAGATACGAGTGCTGGTGTGGGAGTGATGTCGGGATGGCTTGCATTTGTGTCACTGTAGCCTGTGTGTGTTCTTGGCCCACTCTCTCTCTCTCTCTCTCTCTCTCTCTCTCTGTATGTGTGTGTGCGTGTGTCCTGAAGCGCCTCACACACGTTATCTGCACGAGCGATTCTCTTGTGTATTGCGATTGCCTTTTCCAGTAAATTTGTTTGGAGGTAAAAGAGGGAAAGAACGAAAACGATGTGGGGATGTAAGAAAGGGTTGGGAGGAATGGACTTTACTGAGTAGGAACACAAACTGCTGGAGGCCCATTTACTGAAGCTACCTCTTACAGGATGCAGCAATAGCCAATACACAGACAAATAGACGGACAGACACAGACAGACAGACAGATAGATAGAAAGCCAGATGTAGACTGAGACAGACAGGAAGATAAATAGAAAGATAGATACGATTTCAGTTTCTTTCAAGCACAATCTTGATCATGAAAATTTGTGAGTCAGCTTTGATGTTTGAATATTTATTTTCTATTCACTTTTAGGCACAATACCACACACCAACATATCGTCACATACACCCTGCCACACGATCACCGACAACACAAATCCTGTACTGCACAACACACACACACACACACACACACACACACACACACACACACACACACACACACACACACACACACACACACACACACACACACACACACACACCACCACCACCACCACCACCACCACATAATCTCCACCACACCACCATCAACACACTACCACAGTACAGTACTACCAACATCACCACCCCATCATACTCTAACCAACATCCAACTACAACATCACCACCACTCCGTCACCAACAACCTACTACCAATAACCCCCCATGTCATCATCACCGCACCACCACCACAACCATCAGCAACAACAACTGCCAACAACACCACCACCACCACTCACCTACATGTCCCTCGGGAAGGACCGCACTCTTCCCTCGACGAACACAATTACACAGCCTATAGATGGGACGTCAAGACCCACCTACTAGCTCAACCCATTTATACTACATTCTGAACTTTACCGTATTTCAGTTATCGGGAACACTGGGGAGTTACTGACGAAAGTTACTGGGTTAAACGAAGTTCGCCTTGCTTCCTCCAGATAAATTACTTTACTTACGAAACACAGCTAATCTCTTGCGTTATAACTTGCTGTTTTCTTCAGGCCATGGCAAACTGTAAAAAACAATAATAAATGAAAGAAATGTATTCTGGAGTCGAATGCTAATCGCCCGCCAGAATATGCTGCTGGCCTGTTACAAGCGCGGCCCCCCGGGGGTCGGAGCCCCATGGCGGGCCTCCCCTGGGGGACCGGGGGAGGGCGGAATATTTTGGCCATGTCCTGATACCCTGAAGGTTTCATGTTGATATCTTACGCCGTTCATGGGGTATAATGACGCTAAATGCAGGCGATAAAAACTAGTTGACTTTTGGAGGCCATTTTGGTGACCTTGACCTTGACCCCAACTGCCCATTTTCGAACTCTAAATTTTTGGCCATATATTGATACCCTGAAGGTTTCATGATGATAGTTGAAGCCGTTCATGGGATATAATGGGAACACACACACACACACACACACACACACACACACACACACACACACACACACACACACACACACACACACACACACACACACACACACACACACACACAGGCGGGCAAAAACACCATGGCTCCGCCTTAGTAAAGGCGGACGATAAAAAGAAAACTCGTACAAAAATTGATATATTATAAAATAACAAATGAAATTTGTGAAAAAGTAATTTGAACGTATCGATATTGCACATCTAACTACAGAATAATTATTTGCAGATCCTGAAATACATTGGTTATCAAAAAAAAAAAAAAAAAAAAAAGGTATAACCATTCGAAACTTCTCGTTCATGCATCATATATCACTTTAAATGAACGTGAAATCGTGGGCCATTTCACCAAAGTCAACCTTGATTTAACCCTATACCTATTCAGTCCGATGACATATTTTCCCATTTGATTATTGGTACTAGCATTCATCACTAACCAGTTCAGTCCGATGGCGTATCTTTATTTTTATTCTTTTTACCTCAAGACAATTTTTACTCACAGACGCAGAGGATATTCGAACTAAGAAGGTTAGATATTGCCTTCATTGATTTTTTTCACTACTAAGTTGGTCTCCGAAGCTGAACAGAACTGTCTGGAGGTAGTAAGAATAAACCAACAGTATGCGTTACAGGATCCAAAGGGATAGAGGATTGGAGATTTCCCTTTGGTGAATAAAATAACATGACATTTGCCGGAATGAGACACTAAAGAGCGGCGCCATTCTTATCAACTCGGTGGCTTCTCTTAATTTATTTTTGCTACCTTCAGGCGGCATTATTCAGCTTGGGAAAGACTGCATCAGGATAACTATGGACTTTATATACTTCTTAACAACAAAAAACTAAAAGTGAATAAAATCGTCTAGATGGAGCTAACTAGAGATTTAATACAGCCTTCATAAACCCCATGACAAGAAGAAAAGACCCTCGAGCTGAATAAAATCGCCTGGTGGAAGAATAATAGAAAAAAAAAAGTCATGTGATAAAGTGAGTTAATATGCAAATGCTGTGGTGACCTTCGGAACTTGGGCCGCTAAACCAACTCTCATCGAACAGGGGCTGATTGGATTCTTACCTGCCGGGAAAGCAAATGTCTGAACTTTAGTGGATTGGGGCACATTTTCTTTTTGCAGGAAGTAGGTTAGGTTAGGCCACTCTGTTAGGGTCAGGTTCTATTGATCGATTAAGGACAGGTAAAGTTAGGTTCGTCTCAGCTATTAAGATTAGTTTAGGTTACTCTGGTAAGGACATGTTAGGCTAGGTTAGGATAGTCTGTTAGGGTTTGTTTAGGTTAAATGGATCAGGAGAGGTTTGATTAGGCTCGGTTTGGGTGTTGGGGTAATTTAGATTAATCTGATCAGGAGAGATAAGGTTCGTTCGATTAGGCTGTTGGCGTTAGTTTAGATTAATCTGGTAAGGACAGGTCAGCATACATTAGATTTGGTTAGATTTGGCTGTTGGGTTAATTTAGGCTAGGTTAGGGTTCCATGTAAATACAGCAAAAACAATCATCCTTAGACGAGGAAGGTAAAATGGAGGTCCTGAAATGGCTTACAGTGAGGAAAAATGAGCCCAGAATTAAAGAGATTATAAAATTGGATAGATGATCATTAATTTACGAAAGTACTTTTGCACAGAGGAATCTAATGTACAGGTCGGAGGGTGTATGTGTTTATCATTGCATCTGAGAATGTTTTGTTGTCTGAAGTCTAGTTTGTATATTTCTAATAGGTATTGTGCTTCTCTTTGCGTTTGTGTTTTGTATCTGAATTTAATATCACATGTAACCTGCGGTAAATGATAATCTGTTTGTCTGTCTGTCTGTCTCGAATGAATAAGGTGAAGAAGGAAGGATAAATGCTATGGTATGAGAAGAAAGGGTGGAGGAATGATGTGGAGTAGGAAGAAGAGGGTGGAGAAGGAAAAGTGATCAGGATGGAAGGCAGGTTGTGATGTTCTCAATACTCTTTTCACGTATTTCATCAGCTTGACGGTGAAAGTTTAATCCCTTCAGTGCGATGACTTCCTTCTAAATTTTCTTCTAGCCATCTCCTGCCGATTCAGTTAAGATTAGGGGAGATACTTGTAGCTGTAGGGCGTCGAGATTAAATTCTGCCATCAGCCCCTTGAATATGAGATCTTTTGAAGTTGAAATAATTAGTGTTGGACATGGAAGATTATGGTGAAAAAGATGCTGGTGTAGAGAAGGGGCTGATACTGACACCAGCCCACGAAAGCCCCAGGGAACTGCGTACATGGCTCGGTTTGCCTGTCTGTTTGTATGTTTGCTAGCAAGATTATAGATAAAAAGATTGGAGGGAATTGCACCACATTTGACTTAATGAATGAGGAACAAATGATTAATTTTTGGCCGAAAGAAGATTATAAGTCATAGGGCTCGGAGATTTTATCCGATTTTGACCAAACTTGGTGAAAGATTTAGGGAACACAAAGGCGGAAATGATTAAGTTTGAGAATAATCGAGCGAAGGCAAAGGTCACTGTGTAAAATCAAAGGTTCTGCCTTTGTCTTTGACAGACTCAATTTCATTTGCTCTAGACACGGTGGAAGACTTTAGGGATGGACAAAAATGAAATTATTTTATATTAAAAAATAAGCCAAAGGTCAAGGTCACTAGGTAAGGTCAACTTAAATACTTTTCATCCTGTTAGATCAGACTTGATATATTGGTTAAGAATGAGGTAAGAAAGAAGTAAGTTGCTTTAGAAAGCAATCAGTCAGAGGTTAAATCCACAGGGTAGATTCAAAGCTTCGGCCTCAAACCGACTATAAGGCGTAGATGTTCCACTCAGTGAGTGACGTCTGTACTGTTTTAAACACGGGGACTTGCGTCTACCCTGTACATTTTCTGACTTTATGCGATATTTATTCATTACTAATGCATTTATCCTTTTCTTCATATTCTTCCCCATGCCAGTGTTATTTTTCACCAGTTCCCTCTCGTAATTTCCTGTTATTGAATTTTTTCTGTCCTGTTTTCCCTCGCCGGGGCCACTCATTCTAGTTCACTCGTACAGGACCACAAAAATGAAATTCTTTTCCCTCCGTATTGTTTCCCTTCCATTCCCTTCCCGCGCCTTTTGCAAAAAGTGAGAGATGAAAGTGACGAGGCTTCAGTCGGTGTGGTGACGAGATGGAGAGGTGGTGAGTTGTGGAAATGAAGGTTGAGACTGGGATATGTAATGAAAGTTTAGTATTCATGAGAAACTGGTTAACCTTAGGTGCGAGAAATGAGGTGGAGGGGACACGAGGGGTGATAATGTGATGTGTGTATGAGGTGTATGAAAGAGTGGTGAGCCTGTGTGGTGAGGAGATGCTAGGTGATGATTTGTGAGGATGATGGATGAGTGCGAGGTATGTGATGGAGCAGCCGATATATTGTGATAAAGAGAGGGTAGTAAAGCAAAGCATCTCTCTCTCTCTCTCTCTCTCTCTCTCTCTCTCTCTCTCTCTCTCACACACACACACACACACACACACACACACACACACACACACTTATCCATATGTACAATGAAACACACTCACACTCACCCCTCGCAGCTTAGGCCGAAAAACAAAGAGCTTAGGGAGGGTTAATCCGCCGAGAGCACCGACTCACTGACGGATTAGGGTTGCTGTAGCTGCTGCGTACACACTTCCAGAAAAGTATCGCGTTGGAGGGATTCCATGAGTTCCTAAATGATCAGTACATGTCATGATGCCAAGGAAATTCAATTCTTGAATTAATGTAGGTGAGGCATTTTTAATCTTTTTTTTACTACCACGAGACGATTTTTTCAATACAGGCTACAGCTGGCCTGTCCATTTCGATAAAAATGGACGTGTGGTAAATATATATCAACTATTCTACAGACGCTGAGCTTGTATGTATGGAACATAGTCATGTATTTATATAGCATAACTCCGAATCTTGACAAATATTTCTGGTGAAACTTTTCACACACAAGCATTAGTGGCTAATAGTTGATATTTCGAGTTACTTGTAGGCTCAGATTAATGTCCTTAGAGGAGGTGTCTTGGTTACTACCTGCGTGCGCTAACGAGCACTGCGGGAAATGCGTGGTACCCTAATGAATGCACTACCTACTAGCATTTGTTTCAGTATTCGTCATGGTGATCTCAAAATGACTGAGATTTGTGTGTGTGTGTGATCTACTATACACATTTCTGTTCTGTGATAAGACAGAACTGAGGGGCAAAAGTGCATTTATGAGCAATTCCACGTAGTATATGTGATTTGTTTTAGCAGGTAGTGAGAAAGGAGCATGAACATGTAAGAGAGTGTGAGGGTGGTGCGTCATGAAAGGAGAGGTCGTCTCTGAATGAAGACGCAGACTGAGTGGACGTTTGTGTCGAGACCAATCCTGAAGGTACACAGCTCCAAGGAAAGTATGAAGAACTGATGGACTGGGAGAACAAGGGACATGGGCGATTTCTGTATTCTCCTTTCCGTTTCTTCCGACACAAACAAATCGTGGTGGTGTCGGGGAAATGACTGTAAAGTATCGTCGTGAATCCGTGCTCAGATGCAGACAGGTACGAACCGACAAACACGCAAGCAAGTATCCAGTTAATAAAGAGAAATTAGATGAACAGTTATATAAGTATATGGAATCATGGGCAGTGCTATATATAAAGAAAAAGTTGTCTGATACACATGAGTAGTTATATGAGTTTGTTAGAGAGAGAGAGAGAGAGAGAGAGAGAGAGAGACTGCACACACAAATCTTCATAGTGTACACAGTAATTTATAGCTCGCTGACATATTGTAGTAAATACTGCAGGATTTGGGTGACATAAGCCTTATTCCGAAATTTCCATATGCAGGTGAATACGATATTTTTTTCTATTTCTTCTTATTTCACTTTTTCTTACTACCCATATACAGGGTGGTGCAAAAGTTGGTTGACATTTATCATTTATTCCAACACAAAAGACACACTTTTAGTCTCGTAAGTGTTCAAAGTGTCCGCCCTCACCATTGACACATTCCTGGAGTCTGTCAGCCACACTTCGAAACACATAAGAGTTTTACATAACATAAGACTTTTACAAACATAATAAAACATAATAATGTCAACCTACTTTTGCACCACCCTGTAATATTCAGCTTAAACAGATTTTCGAGATAAAAAGATACAGTACATACAGCTGTAGTTAGCCATTTTCGACACAATGTTTCCACTGAGCTAATCAAAAGCCATCTGGAAAAAGCAAGGTTTAAAATATAGTGACCTCATGGCTAAAAAGTTAAGCGTGCATAAGTTAACCAACACATTTCACAACATTCTCTCTCTCTCTCTCTCTCTCTCTCTCTCTCCCATGTAAATATTGCAAAACTGTGGAACACGGTAAAATAAAATTGGGCAGGGAAAAGGCGTATCCACTGCCATCGTGAAAATCCTATAACCGTGCATAACTTTTCCATCAATCTTATGAAAATATTTACCCGGCTGCTGAAAAATAGTGTAATATTAAAACAAAATGTTAATTTTGAGTCGCTTAACTCTGAGAAGTCTCGTGTTTCCAGAATATCAGAAAATTATAATAACAGATAACCCAAGTGCACTGACGAGAGTGGTGGAGGTGAAATGGAGAATACAATAGAGAGATGGAGGACAAATCCCATTTCTCACCTGACCATTCGACGAATTCCCCTTATCACTCCTTGCAAAAGGAAATGAAGGAGAAAACCCTGCTTGCAGTAATGAGCCAGACTGTTCTGTCCACTGCCGTCAACTATGAGCCGACCTCTCCCAGGTTCACCAACATCTCTCAGCACTGCCTGGTGAGGGCCATTGAGCATCCCAGCCTTCCTGTACCAGCAGACATCATGATCGTCATACTTTCACCCTGGGACAAGCGAACCGAGTGACTCAGGTTTAACAAAGCATGCAGGAGGATCTACACTACAGTGTGGGGGAGGCGGTGGCTGAATCGGTAGAGAGGCGGCCTGCAGTCCTGATGGACCCAGGTTCGAATCCCGGTTGGGGCAGGGAACAGTTTAAGGATTTGAATTTCATGAAAGCAGACTTTCCTGATCTACCAGATGACCCGCCGACATGTCATAAAAGTACCCCCGCTAATACCAATACACCAGTCCTATATGAGACAGCCCTAGCATGTATTCAATATGGACGGTGGGTGTTAGCGCCGAAGTGGTGACATGTAGAGAGGAGTATGGTATGTAGGAGGACTACTGGGCCTTGAGAGGAGGCTGTGGAGCCTATGCCCTGAGTCGGACACAAAAAAAAAGTCGCTCAGATTTTAATTTATTTATTATTATTATTATTATTTTTTTTTTTTGCTAAACCGACAATAGACAGGGCAGGAGGCAACGCATCACTACCCTCCTGCATCAAGAGGCTCCTAGAGTAACCAACACTTGTCTGCCGTCACGACAGCCTATACTTTGTTCTGTGCAATATGCTCTTTATGACTCCGCCCACCTAAGGTGGAGGAGGCATTATGTGATTGGTCTACCCGTCTGTGCGTGGGTCCTTGCATCCGTAACACTCTTGTGGGCGCAATATCTTCTGAACCTTTCCTTGGATTTCCACCAAACTTTTGTCAGTGATGCAGTATGAGATGATAAATTGATCAGGTCAGCTGGGTCAAAAAGTCAAAGGTTAGGGTTATATGGGGTCGACTTAGTTTATCCTTGTGGGTGCAATATCTCCTGAACACCTTGGCGTATTACCATTAGTCTTTTGTCAGTGATACAGTATGAAGGGACGATAAAATGATTAGGTCAGCAAAGTCAAAAGGCCAAAGGTTAAGGCCATGAGACTTAGTTTATCCTTATGGGTGCGATATCTCCAAAACTCACTGACGAATGTCGAACAAACTGTTGTCAGTGATACGGTATTTAAGGGATGATGAATTGATTAGATCAGCAACGTCAAGGGGTCAGAGGTCAAGGTCATATGAGTGTGGGTGCGACATCTCCCTAACCCCTCAATGGATTTCGACCAAACTTTAGCCAGTGATACAGTATGAACGGACGAAGAACTGATCAGGTCAGCAAGGGCAAGAGGTCTTTAGTCTCATTTCAACCCACAATGAACCCTGCCATGGAGGTTGTATGGCAACTCCGTGTGCAAACCTTGGCGGAGGCATACCGAGTGACGCTTTGCGCAGGTCAGGGTTCGAGTTCTTGGCATTTCGTTATGTATGCATGTGCACAGAACACTGCATTTTCATCAGTAAAACCAAATTTAATATTTCATTGTAATTCCAGTCAACCATGGTGGAGAGAATTTAAAGAAGAATTAATAGAGCAAAAATGAAAAGGTGCTTTGCAAGACAAGGGAAAATAATAAAAACCATGTCACACCAAGTGCCTTCGTTTTTTTTTTTTTTTTTTTTTTCCCGTCTGATGATGATGGCCATGATGGTGATAGTGGTGGCTGTGTTGATGGCGAGTGTGTGTGTGTGTGTGTGTGTGTGATTATAAACAGAGGGTCTCTATGAATTTAACCTTAAACATACTTCAGGCTCTTAATTACCTCCGCAAAGGAAGTTATGTTTTCACCCCTGCCCGTTTGTTTGTTGGTTGGTCGGTTGGTTTGTGAACAAGATCACACAAAAACTACAGGACGGATTTCCACGAAACTTGGTAGAAGAATGGGCCTTGACCCAGAATAGACTCAATTAAATTTTTGTGCAGATCCGGATAAAGATGCGGAACCAGGATTTTTTTTTTTTTCACTTTAACATTGAGAGATAGGGCGTTTTTCGACATTTTCGTAAATTTTTCAGTGAATATTGCATGGATCTTGATGAAAAAAAAAAATCAGGTATATGTAGGATGTTGGTATCTACGAATGTGTACAGTTTGGCCAGGATCCATATAAAATTTCGGATCTAGCGGATTTAAATATGCTTTTATAAGGTTTAGTCTTTTTCCAGCTGCCGTGTTTCTCTTTTGTATCAATCTGTTATTCTTCCATAACGCAGATTATGAAATGATATGCACTGCTTTGTCGGCTGTTACAGTGAGTTAAAAATTATGATTATGAGTTATGGGTAGTTTAAAATTAAGGTGTTACAACTTATAGAGTTATGAGTTTGATATTGGATTAGACTTGATTGAATTAAAATGAACTGCATGTTGGGCCTTGGCGGAGGTATGCACTCTACTGAGTGCCAGTCTAGTTTAGGTATGTATCTTTCAACATATAGCCTACTACCCTGGTACACAGAATGCTCATGAGGGACTATTTGTATGAATGGATATCGGCATCACAGTATATTTCCCTTTATAAAATCATTCTGTTTATCGGGCTGTTGGAGAATTATTACTAATGAATTGCAATAAACTGTCAGACACTGGTGAAAAAGCATGATGTAAATTACGTGTAACTCTTAGAAGCAACACTATCTATAGTAAGATGATAATAAATATTTCTGTATTATCCTTCACACGGAAAATGAAAACGAAAACAAGAACCATACGGTACTAGTGGGCAGAATTCCTCACGATTACACCCTCAACAAATGTCCCACAAATGGACAATATTATTACTACTACTGCTACTACTACTACTACTACTACTACTACTACTACTAATAATAATAATAATAATAATATAATCACTTTAATTTTGAAATTACTGAAGCAATATTCAAAGAACTCCACATTCCAGATGAAAAAACTTTTCTTATCACTGTAGACCTAATATTAAAGGACTTTTGGTATGACTCGAAATCTTTTACGGATTTGGCCCAGCAACCTTGAGATCATGGTCATGGTCATTCATATTATGCAGATCATGTTCACCTATGACTCACTATGTTTCCACCGTGTTTGGTCAAAATCGGCCAAATACTTGTCGATTTAGCACTCTCTGGCATGAGACGACCATTTTGATATTCCTCAATATCTCAAAGAGTATTTGTTAGATCTCAATATTAATTCCCAGGTGCACTAGTATATGATGACGACTACATACTGGAACATCTGCAAATCAATCGATTCAGTAGTTTTTGCCACGTAGGTGAGCAAAAATTAAATATATATATATATATGTATATATATATATATATATATATATATATATATATATATATATATATATATATATATATATATATATATATATATATATATATATAACTATAGAATGCGATAGTGCGGCGCTAGAGCTAGAGGGAAAATGAATGTTCCAAAAGAAGCCTGCAACCAAGATGCATCACTCCTGAAAATTCAAGTCTTTATCTCGAATGGTCTTGGAATGCCAGCCTTCTATATCTCCCTTCCCCCACAAAAATAAATACATAATAATATCTACAACATCAGTAAGAACTCCACAGAATGAGTAGTTCTTAATGTCTACAGTATCAGTAAAAACTCCACAGAATGTGGAGTTCTTAATAATATCTACAATATCAATAATAACTACACAGGATGTGGAGTTCTTTATTATTATTATTATTGTTACTATTATTATTTTATTATTATTATTATTATTATTATTATTATTATTATTATTATTATTATTACCACCACCTACGACCAAATTTTTAATGCAGAAAAGGTCACTGTCACCAGCTCCACCACCAGTGCCACTGATGCAGACACTCGTCATATTACATATGCTGTATATAATTTTAACTCCTTCATTGTCATGAGATATAATTTTGTTCTTGTTGATAACTGACATTTCTATTCAAGCTATGAAGGATCTCTACTAATGGAGGAATTAAATGAGGATATTACTAACCCCTACATTTCAAAGTGTCCCCTGGTCTGACAAAAATATGTGGTTAATACGTTTGCACTACATAAATTTTTTAGGTACGAGTTAGGAGCTATCAGCCTTTCGAGACACGGAAAACCATTAGAGGTTATGACAGAAATGAATCGGTTTGGATAGGCAAAGTTAGCTTAAATTTTGCTTCATATTTCCATTGTACTCTAACTACTTTATCTTCATCTAACATTGGCAACTCCCTATTTTGAACGCTAAGCTGTAACAAGAATTTAACAATTCAATATGATGCTAATCAGGAAGGAGTGCTGTGGACGGGATGCAGAGGGTCAAAGGATATGTGTAGCAAAGGGATGAAAACTTCCGGGAATTATAGGTGGACGAAATAAATCTACCAATTCCAGCATAGCTTACCTCACTTCACCAAAACTATCGTCTGCCTGATTCGTCTTATATCCAGCGCCACATCTTCCACTCCAATATCTCTTCTCCACTTCAATCACCATCCCCGTTACCTTCCCACACTCCCTTCCCCTCAATCTATTTACTCCCCTCCTTTCGTACCCAGAACTGATAAATGGATTTAAAATGCAAATCCGATGGCTGTGTATCTCAATATTGGGCAAAAATGAAACCCAGCAAAAACTGATTCTCTTACTTAACTCCTATAGTCCATAGGCAGCAGTCAAAACCTCCTCCTCCTCCTCCTCCTTCTCAACGTACCCGTACATGTCATGCCTGATTTATTTATCTGATTATTCATTTTATTACTTTCTCTTTCAGGTTATTCAAACTGGTAACTTATAGATAAAGTATTATGGAATGTAACTTTTCCTTTTCAGTCTTTCCTATGAACTTTCCATGTCAGTTTTTTCATGCTGAATTGTTGTGCTTCTCACTCTTTCCTGCCAGTTTCAACTGCAGGATTTGGAGGCGGAGGGAGCCTTCTTGTTTTACTATCCTTTACTTCAGCATGTAGAATTAGTTTTTGTAGTTATAGTCTACTTTTTAACATGCAGCCACGAAAGGACCATAATTTCTGATGCTGTTTGCTTTCCTTTGTATTCCTTTGTATTCTCCTCCATATCCTCCTCTTCTTCTTCTTCTCCTCTTCTCACTGTCCGCGAAATGTGATTACTCTTCCCTGCCCCACCCACTCATTACAGAAACAGGAATGTGTGTGTAGTTGTTGTAAATCTCTCTCTCTCTCTCTCTCTCTCTCTCTCTCTCTCTCTCTCTCTCTCTCTCTCTCCTATATTCCTTCTCCATACTATTACTCTCCCTCCTCTGCGTGCCTACCATTCCAGCCCTACCAACATTTCCCTTGTTTGTTAATGGCCCCAACCTTGACATTCACACCTTCCACATCGCTTCCATGGACAACACATTCTCACAATACCTTCCCCTCGCCACGGTGTGTGTGTGTGTGTGTGTGTGTGTGTGTGTGTGTGTGTGTGTGTGTGTGTGTGTGTGTGTGTGTGTGTGTGTGTGTGTATTTTGGTAATGCTATTCTGACGCCCACTACATATGCATGGAAGTTTCGAAAAATTGAAAACTGCCAATCTCACTCACATGCAGCCTCAGCGTACATGCATGAACCACAAGACAAGAAGTGAAGTCCCCCCCCCCACCATTTTCTTTTACAACTGTGGGTATAGACGAGGCAATCCATCCCCTGAAGCCCGGTAGTCCTGCTGTATGCCATATATCTTCACATGTCATTACTTTTGCGTAATATCTACTGCCATACTGAATACATTCTAGAGTTGTCTCATTTATGAATGGTGTTATGGAATTTTCATATTTTAACATCGCCGTTCAGAAATATGGAAGATCAGTAAAGATTGTTAAAACAAAAAGCAAATCATCAAACTGTCCCTGTCAGGCATCAATCCCGTGGCTTTTGAACAGCAGTCCACTACACAACCACTTCCTTACACTCAAGTATGCATCGAATACAAGGAAACACACTTGCTTCACGAAGGCAAGCAACGAAAGGATACCGGCAAGCAGTCTCCGTGTTAATCGTCACCACCCTCCTTGCAAGTGCAAACAACCTACGTGAATTTACCAACAACTTTCGTTTACACCTGAGCAAGCTACGTGTTCATGCAAACAAGCTCTTGTTATACTCAGGCAAGTAAACTCCTACCAGAACGCAAACAAGTACATTCCCAGGATTCCAGGCATACTCAAGTATTCTCCCGGTACACGCAAGCAATTATTTTCTCAGGGACAAGCAAACAAATATTCTCTCGATACACGCAAAGAAGGAAGCCCAGTGCATTTTCAAGCAGTCATCGTGTACAACCCAGCATTCCTCGTTTATGGTCTGCGGTGTAAAATCCGGATTCCACACAGAGGCAAATTGGGTTTTCTCGCCGACCGAACGAATTGCACATAAAAAAGAAAGAATAAGTATATATGAATTTCCTGTACCCTTACCCACATAGGCCAAGGGGTAATTGAATCTCCAAAATTTGCATAGGAACATTTGCTTACTCATATCATGCTAATGTGAAGAAAATATAGAGCCATAAAATCTGAACTAACTATAATAACAAAAAGATACACATGACTCAAAGGGAAAAATGTTTTGGTCTCATAAACCCCATCAGACAGAGCAATTTTTTTGTCTAATTCTTTCTACTACAAAACTTTTACTCAGCTACCTACATTCTTTTTACTCTAACATTACCTAAAATTGACACTGCTCCATCTTGAATATTGTGTTGTGACAGAGAATATCACTAGACTATGATACTAGTCATGAAGAAGTGCTATGGAAAGGATGTGCCATCGTAGTATCTTATTCTGCCAATGAGCAGGGTGAAATTAGCGGCAACAGGACAAAAATATTTGACAGTTTAAGAAAAAAGGACTGTACAGTAGAGCCTCCAAGCAGTGAATTATATGATGAATCCTACATTCTACCCCTCCCGTTCGAAAGGCTCTTCATTAAATTCTATGTAACATTCTGGTTAGCAGAATAAAATCCAAAAGATGTACTTGGGCTGAAAATGCTAAATGCTGTAAAGAGTAAAAGCAGCAGCAGCAGCAGTAGTAGTAGCAGTAGTTGTTACTGTTGTATATGCAACCCCATGCTAATATGAATGTGAACCCAGTGGGCTGCAGGTTGAAGTTGCCCTCCTCCTGCAGTCTACTATCCTACTTTAAAGGGATAGTAACTGGGCAGTTGAGTAGCCCAGTTATATCAGTGCTACCATACGAAGGCGTCCCTCTCTAGCACCATGCAATAAAGAAAACGGGAGACACGTCTTCCTAACAGGTGATAAACCCTTGAGTCAGAGGATTTTGCGCACTCGCGTGTGTGTGTGTGTGTGTGTGTGTGTGTGTGTGTGTGTGTGTGTGTGTGTGTGTGTGTGTGTGTGTGTGGTTCTCACTGTCTACTTGCCTTGATGTGTTAGTCTGTGTAAATGCCTGGGTGTCTGTCTCTCTGTCGGAATCACTCCCTCACTGAAAAATTAAGGATCGGCTTTACCTCCCCGCCTCTCCTCTTCTCCCCGTCCAGTAAGACACGAAAATGACTTAGGAATTATAACAACAAACGATATGAAACCAAGCAGACAGTGGACAGAGACTGCTAAAAACAGCCAATAAATTGACTGGATTCATAGGTAGAGCATTCGAATGCAAATCCGAAAATGTCCTCACTCTGTATAATTCCTTCGTACATCCGCACTTGGAGTATTGCGCTCAACTCTGGTCACCGTATCATTAAAAAGGTACGGAGAAACTTGAGAAAGTACAGAGAAGGATGACAAAGATGATACTTAGATTGAAACAGAAACCATACAAGGTGCATTTAGAAGCCCTGAATCTCGTTAAAGTAACTAAACGCAGGTTACCTGGAGATTTAATTCAGATTTTCAAAACACTCGTATTCAAAGGACACGATAATACGGCTACCGATTTATACTTCACAGGTGATCACTCAAATTATATTACAGGTAGTGGGCAAAAAATTATCGGCAAACGATTTCAGTCACATGAAGCTAAACACTTCTTCTTTAATAGAGTTGTTAATACATGGAACAAACTGCCCTCAAGTGTAGTAAACTGTGATACAGTACTAACCTTTAAAAATCGCTTGAATATATATCTATTGTCTAACTCCCAGTTAAGTATGTTCACTACTGCTTAGTACAGTTCTGTAGTATACATAACTAATTTCTTTCTTTATTTTTTTTCAGGGCCTGGTTGATATAATAGCAGAGCAATATCAATAAATGATGTTGACTTAATGTTACATTTTCAGGCAGACAGTGTGGAATAAGATTTCCTCTCCCTCTTTCCTATGAAATTTCATGACATCTTTTCTATGCTGCATGGTGGTCCTTCACACTATTTCCTGCTGGCTTTGGCTAGGGGGTTTGGTGGGTAGGAGAGGAAGCCTTCCTGCTTTTCTATCCTTGTCTTTAGTTTAAGGAATAATTTTATAGTTATAACCTCTATACCAAACTACCATGAAACGACCAACATGTCTATTGCTGTTTGCTTTCCACTGTATTGTACTCCTTTGTACAAAATCCTCATCACAGTCCCTTATTCATATCACGCTGGAAACATACATTTTTAGAATTTCTGAAGTCGTAAATATAAAATAAGTCGACAGTTGTATTTAAAAACAAAAGCATCCCTATGCGAACAACTAGATAAATGTATTTATATGAGACACAAATCTATACGAAAGTTGATAATACTTTTTAATATAAAGAAGTTATTCTTTCCTGTGCATTTTTCTACATCTGCATTTCCAAGCTAATCGTCTATCCGTCTTTTGTCAAACTATTCACATTTGGATGCACTGACTAACAGACATATAAATTTACAGATAGACACACTGACAAAGAGATACAAGCCGTCAGCTCTTCGGATAGCCCATAGTTTTTTACGCCCGTGATTTTCAGAAATCTATGCATGTTGCTGGAAATTGAAATACTTAATATTATGAACGATTAATAAACTCCTAATAAGCATAATAATAAGGTAAGGAGTAGGGGAAATCGACTAGCAAACAAATTTTTTACCTCTAATTTCTTTTGAATGTGAATGCCTTCTGTCTCTGTCTGTCTGTCTGTCTGTCTGTCTGTCTGTCTCTCTCTCTGTCTCTGTCTCTCTCTCTCTCTCTCTCTCTCTCTCTCTCTCTCTCTCTCTCTCTCTCTCTCCTGTTCTGTGTGAATTCATATGGCCCTTTCCTCCCACCAAAAGTTTATGATTCGTGCACACGAGCTGGAATGGGGTCATTATTTTGCTTTCTAGTTTGGTGTGTGTGAGCGGCTATAAACGGCATTTACCCAGGAAGCAATGACAGCTAAAAGTGCTCCAGATATTTATCCTGCCATTCCTTTCATGGTGAGAGTGAGATATAGCTTTATCCCTTTGAAACAGAGGATGCTGTATTAATTTCACTCTTGCTAACACTATACGACTGTATTCACTTTAGGACGGCTCCTTTGTAGTCGAAAAGTTGACAAAGGCTGTATTTAATCCTTCATTTTCCAAGGGTCTCTGCTGAGCAACACCAAGAAACAGCTGTCCGCAAAACGGGTGGGAACGGATGGCGAATGAGCAAGGTTTTATTTTTGGCCCTTTTCGGCTGCTTTTTTTTTTTTTTTTTTTTTTTTTTTTTATGATTCGTACCTCGGGAAGACAAATTTCATGAATTTTAGAAAGGTATAATATACCATGATCAGTCTAATATCTGAGAGGGAAAAACACTATAATGCTCTGTTTTCGCCCACTGTAAATGTTCCAAGATAGTACCATAATATGGCGATATAATTCACTGAGCTTATTCTTGTGACTGTTTTTCGACATACATCAATTAAATATTTCCGAAATGCAATATTTTGATGGCTGCAAGTTTTGAGAGCTATACATTTCTGGAGGATTGAAAGGACGTTGACGCTGAGCCAACACCATTCAGCCGGCAGTGCTGTTGAAGCCACACTAAAATGTTGCAGTCATGGGTTGAAAAGATGTCGGCTGGTCAGCAGGGAAGTTTCATGAATACAGAATGTATTGCTTTTTTCAGAGGCTGTTCATGCCATTGGTATACTGGAAAAATACGTTTGTGCTCTATGTATACTAAAATCATTTACGGACAAACAGAAAGGCAGAGAGGCGAATTCGCTATGAAAGGAAATTGAACACGAGAGACAAATGCCATGCCAGGAGTAAAGCTCTGAAATTCAGTTAAATTGACTGGATATCCAAACTCTCAGAAAAAGAAAGGAATAGGACTTACTTAATGAAATCGGTGCAGCAGAGTGTAAAAAGGAAGCAACAATTAAAACGGGGTAAAAGAGGAAGGGAATCAGGATACGTGAGAGTGAGAGTGAACGAGAACAAAAATAATGTATGGCCAAAACAGACGGGGAAGGACAGAAAAGGAAAAATCATCAGGGGAAAAAATAAAGGAAGGCAGAGAACAAGGACAGAGAACAAGGACAGTCGAAAGAAAAAAAATGGAAATATTCAGGCGAAACCAAATTTTATATTTCCTCAACAGTGGCAAACACATTAATACTCCTTTTTACATCTTCCATTCTCAATGTTATCCTAACTTTTTCCTCCTACTCACCAAATAATCAGGCTTTTAACATTTTATCTCTATATTTTTAAAAGTATGGACAGCTATTGGATTCAGGGTGTGTGGGAGAATTTATGTCTGTGGCAGATGACGATTATCCCGACTGGTGATTATGATGATTAAAGGTTACACCAGTTGAATGTTATGCGTCCGTAGACTCCCACTCCATACCAAGACTTCCACTTCATTTCTAGATTCTCTCTCCTCCATAAAACTCCCACTCCATCTTGAAACTCCCACTCCACCACTTGGCTACCTCCCCACAGGCTCAGTAAAGGAAGCAATAAACTCGGGTCGTCAGTTATGCTTAGGAGCTGAGTGCTCTCTCTCTCTCTCTCTCTCTCTCTCTCTCTCTCATACACATTTACTTCATAACTTTAGGTATATGTACTATTTCTTTAACTGTTTCTGTTCTCTTGATTACTTAATTCTGATTACATAAGTCGGTCAATCTTCATTATCTTGAAAAAAAAAAACACACTCAAAAACACCAAAGCTAAGATATACGACAGACAAATATCCAATATTATCCTTATGTCAAATTTTGTGTAAGAAACAGAAACCATAATGCCAGAAACGATTATAAAACTAAGTATATTTCACACGACACCTTCACACAGAATACACGACTACTACTACATAAACAATGGGAGTTATAGTGAAAAAATGATCAACAATGACACCCTGAGTTACAGTAACTGCCCAGCGTTTCATGCCCGTGTCTTTGTAGTGGTTCTAAAAAATTGAATAATAACTAGTCTTGAGAGTGGTTGTAAAAAAACTCTTATCTTGCAAATGACACCTATTTTCCATCACCCACACACTGTCGCAAGTCTAACACACACACACACGTAGGAGGACTACTGGGCCTTGAAAGCAGAATGTGAAGCCTATGCCCAGAGTCGGTCACATAAAAAAAACACACACACACACACACACACACACACACACACACACACACACACACACACACACACACACACACACACACAGCTCAGCTTCGTGTTGCACTGGGTGGCAGGTGAAGTATCCGGGAAAAATTAGTTCGTCATTTTGGCTGAGAGTCTTAAGGTTCTTGAGACTGGGTGGACGAGAAGGAGAAGGAGGTGGGGTGGTGGTAAAGGAGGTGAAAAAAAGAAAAACTGGTCTTGGTTGGATGGTTAAATTTGTTATTGTCTATAAATGGTACCGGCAATACATATATATATATTTTTTGAGGAGGAAAGGAAATAATTTGGTCACTATTTAGTCTTTGTAAAAATAATGCATGATATCAGTTGAAGAGCACATTATCTCACAGCATTGAAGGAGAAGTTTAACTGTAGTGTTAAAAACCTGAGCGTCATATAAACAAAAGAGATATCTCTATTTTCATTTGTTTAAATTACATTTAAATTACAACATTTACAGGAATATTCATTACCTTGGTTGTGCGCTTCCAATTCAATATTGTCAGGCTTTCTCAGGCGAAGCACCTGCCTTTCAACAAGAAAAATAATGAGCGAATCTGACAATTTTGCAGTTGCTTCTCTTTGGTGAGGCAGATAAGTTCAGGTTCAATGAATTCAATTGTGCAATAGGAGAAGGCAGTGGGACGTGGCCAAATGCTGCCAGTCACCTTCATTCGCAAGCCATTGAAAGGTACAATATTGCTAATCTTATTACACCTTGCAAAATAATCCCTTCAGGTAGGGGACGTCTTTTAAAAATCGTTCTTGTTGTTAAATGATATACTTTAGCTTACGAGACCACGGATGTAGTGAATTACTTATTACACCATAATCAAACCCCTTCATTTAATATATCTCTCCTGAGCAAATTTAATAGTCTGAATATGATATGCTGAAAATAAAAGTCATCATTCTGAAATTAATTCAGCTGAAACAGCCGAGAGAGAGAGAGGGGGGGAGGGGGTCAGTGAGAACAATAGATAGGAACTGTGCAAACCTCTTTTCCAGAAGAGAGCAGTGCTGAGGAGGGGTTAAAAAATATATTGATTACTTTTTGCTACAAGGACGAAGAAAGGATAACAAAGAACCTTTCCATGCCTCTTTTTCTTCCAGCAAATATTCAGAACTCAGAAAAAATAGAAAAGGTAATGTTTATGGGAAAGAAAACAAATGCAGAATAACTTCACATCTTTATTTCTTCATTCAAAAGCAAATCCAAGTTATGACAGGGTTGATTGAAATTATGTTCCAGAATCCCACAGTGATATTTCCGTGGTCACAGGGAGGCTAATATACTTAAAAAATGCGATGGTGAGGGTCGAGTTGATTGGCTGAGTGTGCATGATTACCCAAAACTCTGTCATCTTTTTCAGACATTCGATCTCTGGGAGGCTAATATAAACAAAGATGCAAAGGTCGGAGTTGAGCTACCCGGTTAATGAGCAGGATTGCAAACACCATTTCATAAAAGTCGCTAAAAACACCACTCAGTCACTAAAAACGAAATATTAATAATGATAATAATAATAATAACAATAATAATAATAAACTAGCGAATTTTGTAGTATAATGAAAACGACAAAGAGACATATTGCCTTTCTACATGTCACTAAAAGACATACACTGGAATCCATGAGTGTTAGTGATCCCCTGACACCAAATCAACATCTCCAGTCTGTTGTTTTGGAGGTCAGGGTGAGGGTGGAAAGCAAGGAAAGAGGAAGAGAGAGAAAAAGAAAGAGTGAGACTGCGAGGAGATAAGAGAGTGGCTGTGAGAGCAAAACAGGGTGGCTGGGGAAAAGGGAAGAAAAAGAGAAAAAGAGAAGAAATTGCGGGAAAAAAGCAGAGAGACAGTGTGGACAAGAGGGGGTGAAGGGAAACATCGAGGGAGAGATAATTTTAGGACACAGTAGAGTGGCTGAGAAAGTAAGAACGAGAATGGAACGGGAAAATGAGAGAAAGTGTAGAGTGAAATTTTAAATTGAAGAACAGCAAGAACCCAAGAATTAAAGTCTGTACAATTCACTTAAACCATTAAAACTGAAAAAGAAAAAAGCCACATTCAAGATTCATTTATACAAAGATCCCTGGACACAGCGCGTTTAAAAGACAGTAGCTTATAGGAAGTGGGAAAGACAGTTCGAGGAAGACAGTATCAAAGGTAGCAAGGTGCATACAACATGAAGGACTGAGAATACCTAATGAACCTTATCCTAAAGAGATGGACAGAAAAAGGGATGAGAGTACGCATTACACGTGTGCTGCGTGCCCGCAGTAATGGACTGGAAATGTAACTAGCGTATTCAGAACAGCGACCAGAATAATGGCAACAGGAGAGAGAGAGAGAGAGAGAGAGAGAGAGAGAGAGATGCAACAGCACGGCGAAGAGAGAGACTGAAGGCAAACAGTGACAGCAGGAGGGTTGAGACATTAAAAAACTTTCATAGTGCAGTATATGGTCAACCCCTCACACACACACACACACACACACACACACACACACACACACACACACACACACACACACGTGAAAGTTGTACTCCATACTTAGGGGAATCAGGCCGTTGAACAAAGCCAGCAATTAATAAGATTATAAGAGCGTGGGGGAAAGAGAGAAAAAGAGGAGACAATGGGGAGAGTAGAAAAAAAAAGAGGATACGGGGACTGTGAGGACTTGGTGGCTGAGAGAGCGAGATAATAGGAGAAAGAGGGGAGAGGAGAGATAGTGTTTGGATTATGGTGGCAAGGAAGGAATTCTGAAGAGTGATTAGGTGACGGGGAGGTGAGGTAGGGTGAAATGTAGGTCAAAGAAAGAAAACAAGGGGAAGAGAAAGGGTAAAATGGGGGGTTGAACAGTAATGGAAAGTCAAGGGTAAAAGCGAAGGGAAAGGGACGCGACTAAAGGGAAAAGTAAGAATGAGAGAGGGGTAAAAAGAATGAAGAAACATTACTCCCATGACACTGAAGACTGCAAAGAAACAGAGACCTTATACATGGGTACTGTGTCTTTGCAATAGTTCTTCTTGGTCGTCAGAACTCACTTTCATCGTTGTTGCGAACTGATTTGTAAGGTGCGATGTATTTGGAAACCCAGTGAGGATTTTTGTATTATTTACTTTGAACATATATATATATATATATATATATATATATATATATATGTGTGTGTGTGTGTGTGTGTGTGTGTGTGTGTGTGTGTTTGATAGTCTCATAGCGTCCTGAACAGCCAATAAATTGCTTCCAAAGATGCATATTTCCCACTTTCTTCTGCTGTTCCATGAGTTCGTGATTTATTTGTGGCAAAAGAACTGAGAGAAGCGATGCTGTACGTGTAGCTGCAGTGACGTCACTCAGACTTGGGAGAAACAGCGGGATTGCCTTTATTTGTCACCGCTTTATTACTATATATATATATATATATATATATATATATATATATATATATATATATATATATATATTACTGAATAATATCTTTACATAAAGAATATTATTTTGACATATTTATATAGCATGTTTTCAGTCTTTGGTAAATATTTACTCTAAAACTGTGCTTTGAAGTATGACATAATTTTTTCATATCTGACTTTAAGCAAATCAGCGGAGTGCATCCTGATGTAATATACTAGATAACAGTGTAAGAAGCCAAAATAAGAATTTCAACTAAAGTGCCATACTGTACAGGCTACGTCGTGAAGGGTGTCCAAGACTTAATCAGTAACGATGGCTAAGCGAAGTCATACACTAAGACACCGAGATGTACTCAGATATTAAATCCCTCGTCATTTTATCTTCCGTTTAAGTCACGCACGGACCAAGGACAAAGGCCACCTCCAAACGGAAGAGAGCCCACTTTTCCCACACAACGATCTTGGCTGGAATGAATCGTAGTACTTTTCCAGTTTCCAGTCACTCTCTACCAACAATGAGAAGACAGAATTGTTATGACATTGGCCGTTTTCGCTGCAGATGACATGATGGCTAAAGTTCCCACACCTTCACTTCTCACTCCTGCATTTTCCACACCTGCACCTTCCACTCCAACACCTTCCGCAACCACACATTTAACACCTACACCTTCCACATCTGCACCTTTCATACCTACACCTTCCACACCTGCACCTTCCACATTTGCAACTTTTACACTTACATCTTCCACACCATCGCTTTCCAAACCTGCACGTTCCATACAACTTTCACACTTACATCTTTTACACTTGCATCTTCCACACCTGCACCTTCCACACCTATAACTTTTACATTTGAATTTTTCATACCTGCACTTTCCACACCTGAACCCTCCACACCTTCATCTTCCACATCTACGCCTCCCACTCCTACACTTCCCATAACTACACCTTCCACGCTATACACACCTACTCCTCACACACCTACATCGTACACATCGATAAGTCTGGTATCTTAAATGACGCTGATTCATTCCAAGCTGGGACAGGGAGAAGGTCGATGAACTGAACTTATTTTCGTCACAATGAAGTTTTTCTGTTCTTTCACAAGCCCCACCGATTTGTCTTTAAAACTCCTTCCGCTAGCGTAAGAGTAGCTGTCCTAAGTGAAACAGACTAACATGTATTCAGTATGGATGCTGGGTATTAGTGTCAGCGTCGGACACATAAGAAAATATTAATTGGGACATCCATCCTCTTGCACGTCCCCCACTTCTCTCTATGGTAACCTACTATAATACACGAGAGCTCACAGTGTTTCCATCAGCAACACTTATTCATTGTATCTGTGTATGACTGTCTTGTATTGAAACGGGTACTTCTTCCATTATGCTGCAAGATATGATGCCAGTGATGTTCTCCATTAACCCATTAAGGGATGATATGACACATCAGTATTATAATGTAGTTGACGACTTGTTTTTATAAGGGCGCGTCCACACGTGCCCTCGAACATGTTGACAACACGGTTGGCAACATGTTTGGGTACATGTATGCAGCAGTATTTGGACGGATGTATGCAAACATGTTTCAGTGCAACTCCAAACCCTGGCAGCAGGGGCGATGGGATATGAGTGGCTATACCAGGCAGCTGAGACTTCATCATGATGCTGCCAACATGATCTGGACGCTGATGTTCCCAACATGTTTGCAGCATGTTCGTTATTGTGTTGCAAAGATATTGCCAGCACTTGTTCGAACACACGTGTGGACGCGCACTAATACGAAACCTCTACTTCTAAAAGGAATAAAACGTTTCTTCACATATTTTCACCCGATATTCAACTTACGATATTCAACTTCAAATGCTTGTCTGGCAGAAACTGTGTTGGCGAAGCTTCATTTCGTTGGGCGTAGCAGATGGACAGAGGATTCCGAGAATCGACCACGAAAATCTAGTTATTTTCATGCAGGAGTCAGCAGCTGGACTGGACAAATTTTTCGGTGAACTGGATTTCAGTCACTGTCGGATCGCACAAATATAAGCGTGAAAGGGTTATAGGATCCCCACTTGATACTGAATCTGATTCATGGATATAGCCTTAAACTGACTTCTTTAAACTCCTTCAAAACAATGAAGGATTTTGCAGTGTAATCAGGACACCACCTAATGGTCTTACTGAATATTAGAAAGACTTCTGACGGTGAAGGGGCGAGTGAAGCTTATTAGTAACCTTCCCCTTTTCTCCTTTAGTTTGAAAAGCGTATTCTAATCTGAATTAAATTGCTCAAATGCAGAAAATCTAAAATATAACACACAGCATTGACGTGAAGAGAATAGTTCATAAATCGGTACAGAGGCGACCTGCAGTCCTAATGGACTCAAGTTCGAATCCCGGCTGGGGCGGGGAACAGTTTAAAGATTTGAATTTCACAAAAAGCAGACTTTTCTGATTTACCAGAAGACCTGTCGACATGTCAAAAAATACCCCCGCTAATACCAGTACACCAGTCCTGTATGAGACAGCCCTAGCATCTATTCAATATAGACGGTGGATGTCAGCGCCGAAGTGGTGACATGTGGAGATGTAGGAGGGCTGCTGGGCCCCAAGGAGGATTACTGGGACTTAGGAATAGGAACTGAAACCTTTGCCCAGAGTCAGACATGTAAAAAAAAAAAAAAAGTGTGTGTCACGCAAAAGGTAAGATATACCGTACGGGTCCAGTTCAATGTCCTCAGATATTCACAAGTCATACGTATGAGACAAAAGTGTAAGAAATAAAAGAAAAGCTGCATCGTTATCATGACCATAATCCTGACGTCATTTCCAATTAAGAATGGAGTAAAGCAGAATTCAGAAAAGAAGAAAAAATTCATACGAATGAAAAACTATCAATATCATGCCCATTAGAAAGGGCCAGGGAATCACTCTAACATTAGTCAAGCCTTCTGAACCCTGCCTCCCTCTCACAGGCCTAATCATCTTTAAACACACACACACACACACACACACACACACACACACACACACACACATATATATATATATATATTTTATGCGAGGAAGAAGGAACCAAAGGCCATGAGCCCGCAGTAACAGTTCCCTCCAAGAGAAAAACAAAATACAATAGAGAGCCAAATTCAAGATCCGATCATTTTGATATGCCTGGACACACTGCGTTTGAAAGACTGGAAATCATAGGCAACAGGAAATACAGACAGAGGGAGACAGTTCCAGAGCTGACCTGTTGCATAAATGAAAGACTGGGAGTAACGGTCAACTCTTGCATTAGAGAGTTGGACAGAAAAGGGATGAGAGTTTGCTGCCAGACGGGTGCTACGCGCCCGTCGTAGAGGTGGAGGAATGCAAGCAGACAGTTCAGAGGAGCAGTGACCATTCAAGTAGCGATAGAAAAGAGATAAAGATGCAACAGTGCGGCGAGGAGACAGAGGTTGAAGGGAGTCAGTAAGAGGAGGAGAGTTAATGAGACGAAAAGCCTTTGACTCCACCCTATTGAGAAGAGCTGTATGTGGGGAGCCTCCCCACACATGAGAGTTGTACTTCACACAGGGGCGGATAAAACCCCTGTATAGAGTCAACAATTGTGCAGGGGTAAAGAAAGAGCGGAGTCGGCTTAGCACACCCAATCTCTTGGAAGCAGATTTTACATGAGATGTAATATGATCTTTCCAAGATAAGTCCCGAGTAAATGAAACCCCAAGCATGTTCAAGGATGATGCAGGATTAAGCTGAATATTATTAAACATTATTGGGTATACCTGTGGAAGATTTTGTCAGGTTGATAGGTGTAAAAACTGAGTCTTAGATGCATTAAAGACAACCATATTATTTTTACCCCAGTCAGAGATACGAGCCAAGTCAGACATTAGGTGTGCCATAGCCTCATCCCTTGTTTGTTGAAGTAACTGTTGAGATGGGCGTTGTGGGAACCGAATGGAAAGGTGAAGGGTGGAGTCATCAGCGTATGAGTGGATAGGGTTAGATGTACAGCTTAGATGATCATTGATGAATAAAAGGAAGAGAGTTGGTGATAGGACAGAGCCCTGAGGAACACCACGGTTGATAGATCTAGGAGAAGAACGATGGCCGTCTACAACAGCAGTTACAAAACGACCAGAAAGGAAGCTAGCGATGAAGGCACAGATAGAAGGATAGAAACCGTAGGAGGGCAGTTTGGAAATTAAAGATTTATGCCAGACTCGATCGAAAGCCTTTGAGATGTCAAGTGCAATGGCAAAGCTTTCGCCAAAGTCCCGAAAGGAGGATGACCAGGAGTCTGAAAGGTAGGTGAGAAGATCGCCAGTGGAGCGTCCCTGACGGAACCCAATACTGACGATCGGAAAGGAGGTTGTGATAGGAAAGATGCCTTAAAATTTTTCTATTAAGAATTGACTCGAAAACTTTTGAAATACAGGACGTTAAAGCAATTGGACGATAGTTGGAGGGTTGGGAGTGGTCACCCTTCTTTGGGACTGGCTGAATGAGAGCAAACTTCCAGCAAGAAGGAAAGGTACAAGTTGACAGACAAAGGCGAAAGAGTTTGCCTAGGCAGGGTGTAAGCACAGAAGCACAGTTCTTGAGAACAACAGGAGGGACACCATCAGGCCCATATGCCTTGTTAGTACTGAGGCCAGTGATGGCAGAAAATACATCCAATGAAGAAATTTTAATGTCAGCCATGAGGAAGTCAGAGGGGAGAAGTGATGGAGGAACAGCACCGGAATCGTCTAAGGTGGAATTGGAGGAGAAAGTCTGTGCGAAGAGATCTGCTTTATCAGTAGAAGAAATAGCTACAGAACCATCAGAGTAGAAAAGAGGAGGGAAGGATGATGAGGTAAAGTTGTTAGAAAGATTTTTGGCAAGGTGCCAGAAGGAGCGGGAAGAATTCGAGTTGGAGAGTTGAGAGCATTTAGTAAGGATGAAATTATTTTTAGTAGAGCGAAGAACAGACTTAGCCTGATTCCGGGCAGAAACGTAAAGATGATGTGATTCAGGGGTGGGTTGGCTCCGGTACTTTTTGTAGGCCTTCTCCTTGTTGCGGACAGCATTAGAACAAGCATGATTAAACCAAGGCTTTCTTGCGTTAGTCAAAGGATATGAGAAAGGAATGTATGCTTCCATGCCCGAGAGAATAACCTCCTAATGCGCAAGGCACACTCAGATGGCTCACGGCCATGGAAGCAATAATCATTCCAGGGAAAATCAAAGAAGTACTGCCTGAGGGCCTCCCAGTCCGCGGCTCCAAAATGCCATAGACGACGTTTCCCTGGAGGGTCCACAGGCCGTACCGGAGTGATAGGACAGGTTAAGGTAATAAGGTTGTGATCGGAGGAGCCCAACGGAGAGAAAAGATTAACAGAGTAAGCAGAAGGATTAGTTGTGAGGAAGAGGTCAAGTATGTTGGAGCTCTCTCCAAGGCGGTCAGGGATACGGGTAGGGTGCTGTACAAGCTGCTCTAGGTCATTAAGGATAGAAGAGATGTAGGCTTGTTCACCAGGTGGATCCGTGAAAGGAAAGGAGAGCCAAAGGTGGTGGTGAACATTGAAATCTCCAAGAATGGAGATTTCAGAGAAAGGAGAAATGGACAGAATGTGTTCCATCGTAGAAGTAAGATAGTCGAAGAATTTTTGATAGTCAGTAGAATTAGGGGATAAGAAAACAGCACAGATATATTTAGTCAGAGAATGACAGGAAAGCCGAAGCCAGAGTGTGGAGAATTCAGAAGAATCAAGTTCAGGAACACGAGAGCATGATAAGTCGTTGCGTATGTATACACAAAGGGTTTGCTGTCAGTTGCCTCAGACAGCTGAGTCTCCGTTAGAAAAAGAAGGTGAGGTTTAGAGGAGGAGAGGTGGTGCTCAACAGAGCGAAAGTTAGATGAAAGGCCGCGAATGTTGCAGAAATGAAGAAGAAGAGAGTCAGACAGTGGTTCCAGGCACCTCGAGTCGTCACCGGGAGAGGGGCAGATGGCGGGGGCATTTATGGTCCCCCCCCCCTGGGGACTCCGAGGCTTGATGAATCGACGCCATTTTTGGTGAATTTTGAATAGGAAGTGTAGTGTGTACTGTGCATGTAGTTTGGTGAAGATAGTTAGAGAAATTTGTACTGGAGAGCATGCTGGCCTACTCTCTGTGTAACTGAGACACTGAAAAAGTTCAGCAAAGGGGGATGGTCAGGAACTAGTCCTGAGGGCTGATGAAACGGGAGCTCCAGCACTCCCTGTCATCAGCTTTCCATCCACCTCGGGAGTACTGCCCTGCTCGACTGGTGCTACAGTCTCTCTCTCTCTCTCTCTCTCTCTCTCTCTCTCTCTCTCTCTCTCTCTCTCTCTCTCTCTCTCTCTCTCTCTCTCTCTCTCTCTCTCTCTTTATATATATATATATATATATATATATATATATATATACAGGTATATATATATATATATATATATATATATATATATATATATATATATATATATATATATATATATATATAAATATATATATATATATATATATATATATATATATATATATATATATATATATATATATATTGCTTATAGATGCTTTTCGCGATAAGCCTATTAGATAGACGAAAATTCCACTTAGCCGCCATTTTAGCTCTCAATCTCCTTTGGTGGTGTCTTTGATGTTGGCAGGAGACAAGCGTGGTGCGTCGCAAATTTTTTCTCTTCGTCCTTTGATCTCCACTCTCATCCCTCTCTCGTCAGTCTTTTCTTCACGTTTCTCCCATTATTTTCTTTGTCCCTTTTCCAACCACGAGCAAATCTCCATTGCTGTGTGTCCATATTTCACACTGCTGTGAGTCGTGATATGGAAGAATTACCGACATAAAATAAAATGGTTATCGGGAAATATTATAGTTTGGGCACGAACCCTCTTCATATATATCCAAGTCGGATCGCAACTGTCATGTGCTCTGAATAAACTTGTCTTTATGTCGGTAAATTTCTTCCATTCTCATTTTCTTTCTTTTTTTCTTTTATCTTTTTTTACATACCTTCTGCTTCACTCTCATCATTTGTTGAGACTGACATTCTATTTCTTTCTACTATTCATGCATTTCTTTTACATTCATGATTACTTTTCGGTTTCTTTTCTAGAGTGTTCTGGAATGGGTTTTGGTTCGCTGATTGGCCAGTACATGTATCACTTGACTCTTTTTCTCATCATTTCTGGTTCTCCGTTTCATCTTCGTAATTGTCTGTCTGTCGTTGTGTTGTGGCTATGTTCCATATATTATTGTGTCATATAAGACTTTCTCTAGTTCTGAAACATTTGTTCTCTTGCAGTTCCCCCATTTTACACTGTCTTTTCATTCCTCACATCTCTGTTTTCTGTTTCCTCTTTTCATGTAGTATGTTATATTTCCAATGTCTGATTTTTCTGAAGTTGTATCCCTAAACTTCTGACTTAGTGTGTGAGTATGCATGTGAGAAGTTTAGGCTTTATTTTCTTCTTGATGGCTTCTCTTCCTTCTGTACAACTCTGGCCCTTTCATGTCATGTATCTTGAACATGGGGACGACAGTTGCATTTTGATTTTGCTATTTCCAAGCGATTCCATTCATCTTAAAGGCGACTTTTTGAGCATGGGGGATTAGATAGTATGATCAATTAATCTTTCATCACCATAGTTCTTTAGCCAAATGATTTCGACTGATAGCAGCAAGATTATAATAAAATGGCACTCTCGAGCAGAAAGGGTAAAAGACATATTTCCGTCTCTGTACCTCCCACAAGTCCTACTGCCACCCAGTCGATCTCTTCCATGTTCCTCTGCATCAAATTCTTTTCCTCTCTTCATTCTTTACCCTTCCTTTTGGCGCTGCCCTACACTTCACCTCTGTCTTTCCTGCTTCCCATTATTCCATCAATTCCTCTCCCTTCCCTCCTAAGTATCGTCCACCAACTTCTACTCCCTTTCCCCACAACCTGTAAAGGCAGTTTAGTTGTTTATCTTTCCTGTAAATCATCTTTTCATTCACCGATATTCTTTTTGTACTCAGTCCCTCCATAGAAACATGTCCATTCACTCTCCTGCATCCCTGCCTTAGCTTTTGTTCCCACCCCGTACTCCATCGCTTTGTTCCCTCTTCACAAAGCATCCCTTTCACCTCTGCTCCAGCCCCTAAGCTGGCCCTATGCCCCCCCCTCCCTTTCCACAGAGAGAGAGAGAGAGAAAGAGAGAGAGAGAGTATTGTCAACAAGGTGGTTTAAATAACCCACATCCCTGGTAAATTCTTGTTTGTTGCGTGGACGGCTCGGCAAAAGTTACCAATGTCTAAGTTGCGTCACTAATGTATTTCCAATATCCACTGCCACACCCACGCCCGTTCATGCCAATCACCGTCCCAGCAACACATTAGCCTTACCACCCGGGGAGTGTCTGGTGGAGCCCCGTTTATGGACCACCCTGTTTATTTATCTATCTGTACAGAAATGGATCTAATCTATGTCTGACTACCATAAAAAAAAAAAAAAAAAAACGTAATTTGAAGTCGGAACGGAAACGAGGAATGTGTGTGTGTGTGTGTGTGTGTGTGTGTGTGTGTGTGTGTGTGTGTGTGTGTGTGTGTGTGTGTGAGGACAGAGGTGTTCGTTGTATTGATACTGATGCTTTCGCTTCGTTTGTTTTGGAACGCAAGCAAGAAATGTAATATCCCACCGGTATTTTAACTCACTTCATGGATCAAAACGCATTAATCCACATTCCTAATTAGATTTTGTCCTCGTCTTTCATGTTTTCGAGGCCTGGAATGGACGCCTCGGATGAAAATATTATTCCTAGTCTGGCAAATCCTCCCTTTCATGTGGAATCCCCTTTGATGCCACGCTTCCCCCTTCCCAGTTTCTCACACACGACCACATCAAACATACACTCATTATGTGATCGGTTTTTATGTACTTGTGGTTCTATATATAAAGCTCGTTTAAAAGGTTATCAGTAGGACTATCAGCGTCCCCCAGCAGCAGTTCCTATATTTTTCACATTTTTTCCACTCAAACTGAACTTATGATTAACATGAAAAACATTGCGACTGAGCTCTGATTTTTTTGTCTTATAATATTCACTTAGTAGTTTCTCCTGGGAAGAAAAAAGGTGATCATCGGGCTCATAATCTTGTCTCCATACCTCATAATAGTGTGGGTGGAGGGACTACCTTCTCTGCTTTTGGGTGTCAGTATACTGGAGTGGGTGGCAGGCACAGTATATTATTTGCACACACACACACACACACACACACACACACACACACACACACACACACACACACACACACACACACACACACACACACACACACACACACACACACACACACACACACACACATACAGACAGACAGACAAACACCAAGTACTAGGAAGGGTCTCATGTATTACCATCATGACAAAGAAATGTCGGAAGGAGAAAAAGGAAGGACACAAGACCGCAAGATTATTTACCATCTCGGTTTACACTCAACTTTCCGTCGGGTTTGAGTAGAAAGTTTATAGGTCAGAGGTTTCTTTCTTTCTCTCTCTCTCTCTCTCTCTCTCTCTCTCTCTCTCTCTTTCTCCCCCCCAAAAAGTGCTTTCCAAGGGTCCAAAAATGCCAAGTATAATTACTAACATTAATCATTCCTATCATACACGGAACATTACAGTCAGGGCTAAAAGTGAATAGCGTGTATGAAACGAGACTGAAGCCTACCATAAGAATAAACATACAGATGTAGAAAGTAATAGAGTCATCAAAAATATATACTACAAGCAGTGAGAAGCCGTATGTGTACACACACACACACACACACACACACACACACACACACACACACACACACACACACACACACAATACTGACCCAAGTATTTTAACAATGCAGCCATGTCCATAGTGAAAAAGGTGAAACACGCAACGTCATTCCGAGAGACATTACCTATTGTTGCAGTGCACATCAAACAAACACTCAGACCAACCGACATACGACTGACAGTAAAAGCACGCTATTGTAACTACGGTTTTCTCTTATAACTAATCAGCGAGTCATGAGGTGATAAACGAAAATAAAACTGAGGCAAATCACTCCTATGTCTACTGATGTAAAGTCAAGAGAACTGAAATGCCATTTGGATGTTGGCGTTCTCCAGAAACGGAGCCCTGAATAAAAATTATGGCTACTGTCATAACAATTCTTAAGAGTTGGTATTTATAACTCGAAATGAGACTTCTTTGTCTTGAAAAATAATACTATGCTTAACAAATAATCACGCAAATATTGAGACTTACCTCTTTATGTACAAGATTCTATAGTGTGCTTAACCCAAAGAGCACCAGAATATTTTATAGAAATATTGTCCATCAAATTGCCTCTAGGAAACTTTTCTGTGATTGCCTCAACCAATTAACATTTCGGAGAAAAACATGAACAAACTATTCCTTTAATCAACGGGAAAGTTAACGAGACTGAAAGAGCTAATGAACCTCAGCAAGAAAACTTTTTAATCAGTTTTCTTCCTCAGCTCGACTACTTAAAAGACGGTAACTTCACGCCGACCCGTTCCTCTTGAAAGGGCGGGAGACAGGTTGTTTATCTCCACCTTTTGGTCTTATTCGGCATTTCAGTTTTGTATTTCTGCTTTCGCTTCCCATTTTTTTCCTCCCTCTTTCTTTCACTGCTCATCCATCCTGTTGTACTCCTTAGGCTTATTTGACGTGCATTTCACTGGGTTCACATTCAGATGAGCTTGGGTTTGTAACTGCTGCTGTTGCTATTGCTCCTGCTGACACGACCGCCACCACCACCACCACCACCACCACCACCACCACTACTACTACTGCTACTACTACTACTACTACTTCCTCTGGTTTATGATTTATTTTGGAAGGAACCAGAAAACAGCAAAATGGAATAACATACCGCTGCAAAGATATTGAAAAAATGCTAACGTTAATGAAGCTTTCTGATTTCATTTTTTTCCCTGTTGCAGCTTTATATATATATAATATATATATATATATATATATATATATATATATATATATTTTTATATTTATTTATATATATATATATATATATATATATATATATATATATATATATATATATATATATATATATATAGATATATATATATAGATATATATATATATATATATATATATATATATATATATATATATATATATATATATATATATATATATATATATATATATATATATATATTGAAACCAAGAAATATGGAATGCATTTCTGTAGTGGCAAGATGGTACAAAAAGTTTGTAAAGGTAGAGAAGCTCTCTACTTGCATTTTTTTTTCTAAGGTTGCAACTTCTCTTTTTGTTTTTTGTCAGAAACTTAAATGTAAAGCTTAAACAACGGTTTCATTTACATAAGAGGATTCTTTTATTCCTATGCTCCTCATGGAGCAACACAGGATTGGATGATGGATGGATGGATGGATTCTTTTATATTCTGGAAAACTGCTGCCATAACTTTACTCTCTGGGTGGAATTATTCGAGCCTTGCTGTGTTTGTCATCGAGGTATAATCATTCAGAGGTGAGGAATAATGCATGATGAAACTTCAGTCATCTGCTCTCAGTGAAACAATTTTTGGAAAAGTACACAAAGGTACCTTATACCTATTTCAGTCGAACGGAAAGAAAAAATAATAACATATGCATCATTCCGAGTACTACTTATTTCATCGCAATCATAAGACCTGATATTGTTCATTCGTAGTAACCTAACATTAATTTTTTTGCTTTACAGAAGCCACAAACCGAATCAGGATGTGGTCTGACACACACAGCCAAGGCTTCACCCACTCCCGCGCCTTCCCTCACGGCCCCGCCCTGGACAAGTTGTGTTTGCACTCCAGGTAAGGCATAGTTGCGAATGGGACACACTGACGAATACAGCGATAGTTATATCGTCCTCTGTTCTGCTTTAAGATGCTGCCATGGTTCCACCAGGTTTACTGCTTTACTCTGACTTTTTATTTTTGCAGTTACGGCTTCTAATAGCAACGTTCTTAATGGATTGGACATGTTAATTACTTCGTCCGGACGGAGTCCTACGAGGTATTGTTTTTGGTCGAATTTCTTTCCTTTCTTTCTTCGTTAGCAACGTTACGGAAAAACGGCTGAATGAAATTACATGAAACTTTCTGGATATGTGGGCACTGGTCCCCCAAAAAAGTGATTAAATTTTGGATATAACTGAGTGAACTCGAAAAGTCAAAATCAAGTTGGGTTGAAGATAGAGATATTTACTATTAGAAACATACAGGAACTCGTAATGTGGGCTTTCATTTGGCACAAAGACCTTTGACCTTGAATGAACTTGAAAGGTCAAACTCAAGGTCACGGATATTCAGAGAGCTATAACTCGAAACTGGTTGAAGATTGAGAGAAATTTACTATATTATCAACATATAGGAAATCTCATTTGGGTTCTTATTTGGTAACTTGACCTTTGACTGTAAATGACATTGAAAAGTCAAACTCAAGATCACTGATATTCAAAGGGCTATAACTCGACACTCATTGAAGATAGAGATATTTACTACTACCAAGATACAGGAAGTCTCGTATAGGCTTTCATTTGGCAGCATGATCTTTTGACCTTGTGTGACCTTGAAAGGTCAAACCCAAGATCACAGATTTTCAGAGGACATAACTTGGAAAGATTTGCGCCATTACCTTGGAAATTGTGCACTGACACTAAGTGGCAGAAATGAGTCAGTCTTTAACAGCAATAAGATCACTGCTGTCGGGAAAGGTTTGTTGAGCCTGGCACCATTTGCTTTCTTCTGGTACTTAGTAATTCAGTCATATTGACAGCGTCAGAGCGAGTTCAGCGAGAAATCTTGGGGTCATTCCCTATCGGAAGTGTGCCATCCATTTTTTCCCCTCTCTCTTCTAGTTTTCGAGCGGCAACCCTGCAAAGATTGGCATCAGCGTCTCTAGTAACCAATACCGGTTTTCAAAAATGCTCACCTAGTTCCTCAGCGGCTCGATTGAATGAAATGAAAGTTTCCATGCTTATAGACAATGAAAGTACTACAATTTTCCATTGTACACCTAGTTGTTACACTGACCAGGTCAGGGGTCAAAGGTTATCAAATTCAAAAATGGTGAATATAGCTAAAATCGCGATTATGCTAATGCAAAATGCTAAGGCTCAAAAGATTATAAAGATAGGGCCATGATTCTTGGGTAGATTGTTGCACTATAGTACCTCCGTACAAAAATGACATTTACTGTTGAAACTCACTTCCAGTCGCTGGCAGCGCCACCTAGGAGTTGTACCTCTGGTGGATCATTCAGCGAATTTCAAGTTCCCTAGCTCTACAGTGGGTGGATGGAATCAATTGAAACTCTGCATGCTTATAGACGTTAATGAGTACTACAAGTGTACTTCGTACATTCATGACCTATTTCCCCCAGGTCAAGGGTCAAAGGTCATCAAGTACAGAAAAAATGAATAGCAATAAAATTATGACCTTGCTCATGCAATGTGCTAAGGCTCCAAAGATTACTAAGGCAGGGCCATGATTCTTTGGATGGAATGTTGCACTGGAGTACCTCCATGTAGAAATGAGTTGTAGTTTCGAAACTCACTTCCTGTCACCGACAAAGCTTGATCAGTTTAGAACTGGCCATCGTCGCCTACTGGATTGTCTATAGTATTCTTGCACTCTCTATGGGATTTTATAAAACTTAGGGAACACCTCTTGTACTGAAGCGGTGAACAAAACTTCTAGCTCCTCCGTTTCGAAAAATTCCATCCTAAACTCTAATAAAATCGCCATGAAACAAGAATAAAACTATATATACGTCGCTAGGCTGAAGGGGTTCATGGGAAAATAAACTTTAATTGAACATTGTACCCAGGACGGAAGAGCGTAACTATTTTTTACAGAACGTCTTGCCAGATAAACTCAGATCAAATGGCATTATATAAATTGTATGACACACGATCTTGTCTTTTTAAACAAGAAAATCCAGTTTGATCACATATTACGTCACCAAAGCCTCTCAGTTACTGTGATGACTAATTCTTTGTTTATTCGCACTGCCACCTGCCTGTTATGTCCTGCATTGGAGAGGCTTTTCGGGGCAAGTAGAGAAAGTTTCTAACCTCTGTATTGCAAGAAGTTTCCCCCACAGTCAAATATTATCATCTAAGGTGGCAGGAATTAGATTTTTAAAAATGCCATCTCAATTATAAAAAAAAAAAAAAAAAGCACATCCCTGCCAACAAAGGCAAATGTTAAATAAAAAAAGGTTATCAATATTATAATGATCCGATTTTTGTATGTTTGTTGGTTTGTTGGTTTGTCCGTTTGTGACCATAACACAGCAAAAACAGCGCATTGTAGCGCAATTTTTGTTAGAGCTAGGTACCGTTTAAAAATTCTAACTTGAAGAATGAAACAATGACCAGTCCAATCGGGCCACCGGTTCCCGAGATATGACTCATTTCTGACCTTTTGACATCGAGTGGCTTAAGCAGCCTGTAGGCGGATCACTTTCTTTGTGGACATTGAAGTTACCGTATCACACCCCAAACTGCGCAACGTAGTGCATTTTTTGTTCCAGCAAGGTACCGTTAAAATGCTCTAACTTGAAGAACAGATCATAATCCAGTCCAATCGCGCCACCAGTTCCCGAGTTATGACTCATTTCTGGCCTTTGACATAGAGCAGAAATGCCGCCGAAGGAGGCCTTTAAGCAAGTATCATTAAAGGAAATAAAAGCACATCCCAGCCAACACATGCAAGAATTAAATAGAGTAATGCCATCTCAGTAGTGGAGAAAACGGCACATCCCAGCCAACAAAGGCAAATGTGAAAAAAAAAAAAAAAAAAAGTCATCTCACTGTAGGGAAATAAGGTACAACCCAGTTCACAAAGGAGAGAATGAAAAAAAAAGAAAGAAAGAAAGAAAGAAATCTCACTCAACAGAATAAAGGCACATCCCAGCTCACAAAGGCTCATTGAACCAACAAATCCTCAGCTTCTTCGTGAGGTCATTATGGCAGGGAAAAAGGCTGAGGGATAATCATACTGAGGCCGACGTTACCTGTGAGCAAAGTTTGTGGGTAAAAGTTACTAGCGCAAAAAATCCATGAAAGGGTCGGCGAGGCAGAATTTCCTGTTGCCGTAAATTGTGGAGTGAAAGTATGACGGCAATGGAAGGCGGGGGATGATAATAAGGGGAAGTGTGGAGAGGAAGTATACGAAATGAGGAAGGAAAATGACGGGGATGGGGAAACTTAAAAAAGAAATAAGATTATTCCTGGCAGTGGTTAGTGAAATGTCAGTATGCTATGCAGGTAGATGGGCTGGAAACAATGTAGCAATTTGTTTGATTTATTTAATTTTGGAAAGGTTCTTCATATGTACATCTACACAGTACAGTAAATAAGTACCGATATTTCAGTGAGAGACCTCACTGATGGAAATCGCCAAAACTGTTCTCACAATTGTAATACCTCGAAATAAGTATATAAATCAATAATAAAAATAGAATTAATATGAAAGTTAATGTTACTTGGAACTAAAAAAATAACTCAGGTAGGAAGAAAAATAACTAAGCCTCCTTATCTCACTAGAATACGGCCTCCATTTGTCAGCTTCCAGGATGCCTGGGTTCTACCCCCTGTAAGGTTTGGCTGGATTTAGTTGGGCTAGACCAGCTTAGGTTGGGTTAGACCAGATTAGATTAGGGTAGGGTAAGGTAGGTTAGGAAAGGGCAGTGCAGGGTAGGCTCGGTTAGGTCATGTTAGCTTACATCTCTTCCATACCAGCGCTTTAACACGGCAAAGACTAGGTTCTGCTTTGGGTTTGGTTTGACTAGGCTAGATCCAGGTTCAAATATTTGCCAAGGTACAACAGCCTGGTTTGGCCGCATTAATTTGCCTATTTATCACAGCCTTAGAGAAAAAGACTCAAGAAATTACAAATATCAGCTTATTTCTTAATATCTCACTCACGATCTACCAGCATTGCAATTTTAAGCCACGCATTTACTTCAATAAAATACAGTCATAATTGCAAGCAGTAAATGTGCAAGATTAATAAGTTAATAAATCAGTGGAGAACCATTTTGACGGATAAGCATCAAAGCCAACAGAAAACATAAACAACAGCTCATCTTCGCGTATGACTGAATTAACTCTTCTTTTTTTCTTTTTTTTTGTATCTTCTTTTTTCAGTGTGACATATACGCGTAGCTGACTTGGTGCAGAAGAGTAGGCACCAAAAATCTCTCTATTAACTGGAAATGGCAAAACATGACGATTATGCGAGTGCTATTTTTTTCTCTCTAACATTTTCGATATCATTGCCAGGAATAACCATGACCCTTTCTGTGTCATGTCGATTTGTTTTAGCTTATTTATGCTACTCCCAGCTAATTCTACTCTAGCTAGGAGGGGTCTGTGAAAGCTGAACTACCTCTTTCAGTTCATAATCTCTCATCTTGGCTTTAAAAAAAAATAAAATAAAAATAAATAAATAGATATAATAATGTGCGATAATACGCAAAATATGCCAAAAACTGGTGTCACCCTAGCGAATAGGTACCGGTACGTTTATATCACAATGCTCATTAACGCTTCCCGCTCTCTTGCATGTTAGCTATAGTTACATTTTAATATCCACATTTTCCCAATCAGGAACATTTAAGGGTAATGGGCAAAATAAATGGCTGAAGAAGAGGTGTTACGAACTCCCCTAACTCAATGAGAATATGGTCCGTAGATATGCTAGTATTACCACGACACCTGCATGAGATATGAGAAAACTTACGCCCTCACTTGCATGAGCTGGGCGGTCATTCTATCATCCTTTTTCTCAGCGAATGATCTTGATTATTACACCTCAGTATTTTCCATTCTATTTATATCTCTTTTATACCGACATACATTGCGTTAATATCATACGAGAGAATGATAACGTCCTTCATGCAGAAACAAACTGAAGTCCTTTCACCTTAAACTGACCCAGATTTTCGCTCTTTTGCAGCCTATTTCACGTAGCTCAGCGACAGAAGAAGTCATTGCTAAAGCTCTACATCCTATAGCACTTCTTTTAAACACGTACCATATACTAGTGTTAATCCATTGTTAAAATCGCCATTCGAGTTGGAAAGACGGCAATTTTAGGCCAACTTAGAGTAAAAAGGATATAATGAAGATGAGGTGAGAGGAAGTTTCCTAAGACAGTGCAAGGTCGTATTGTAAGTAGCAGTGAAGATTTTGCAACACCTGTTCCTTAGCGATTTATATTGCATATTTGACTTCAAAATCCTGTTGTATGGTATTGAGACAAAACACACACACACACACACACACACACACACACACATATATATATACTATATATATATATATATATATATATATATATATATATATATATATATATATATATATATATATATATATTAACAAGGTTTTGATCTCTTATCTATTACGCTGTAAACTTGTTGTTTTCACCGTGGAGACGTAGCTTCGATGACATCCTCGATTGTGTTATCAAATTATTGCTGCAGACGTAACTTTAAAAATGTTGAATTACAATCACACCGACAATCCCAGTCACATACAGTCACACAGTTGAAAAGTGTTACTTAGACAAGTCCTGCGATATATTTTTCTGTGTTTATATCCATATTTGATAGGTATCCTTAGAAAGAAGAGGAATCATGAAGGAATATTTTAAAAATTTTAGTTAAGGGTGCTGCATATCAAACGAGAGTATATTTAACTCAAGACTCGTCAGTTCTCAAAAGCCACTTTGATGTCTTGTCTGCAGTCGGTTCTCTCTCTCTCTCTCTCTCTCTCTCTCTCTCTCTCTGATGCCACCTAAAATACGCCTCATGCACAGTATATTTTCTTAAGATGTGTGAAAACTTAAAAAATCTTGAAATACTCTTTTTGATCTCTTTTAAAACGATACAAACATTAAATTTAGAGATTTATGATATAATTTTTTTTTACGAAAACTTACTTGCTGATTTCAGGAGACAGTAAGTTCAATGTAAATGGACTTCCTGTGAACAAGTCTCTGTTAGATAATAATTGTCATGAGCAATTCTGAGAAGTGAGCCATTAAATAGTAACATCGACTTTAAGGTTAACCAATTAGAATAACTTTGTCATTAAATGAATTACTTGAATATGTACAGAAAATGAATATGACAGTTCAAGGTAAAGAGGAGTAGACTGTAGCACCAGTCGAGCAGGGCAGTACTCCCGAGGTGGATGGAAAGCTGATGACAGGGAGTGCTGGAGCTCCCGTTTCATCAGCCCTCAGGACTAGTTCCTGACCATCCCCCTTTGCTGAACTTTTTCAGTGTCTCAGTTACACAGAGAGTAGGCCAGCATGCTCTCCAGTACAAATTTCTCTAACTATCTTCACCAAACTACATGCACAGTACACACTACACTTCCTTTTCAAAAATCAACAAAAATGGCGTCTATTAATCAAGCCTCGGAGTCCCCAGGGGGGGGACCATAAATGCCCCCGCTATCTGCCCCTCTCCCGGTGACGACTCGAGGTGCCTGGAACCACTGTCTGACTCTCTTCTTCTTCATTTCTGCAACATTCGCGGCCTTTCATCTAACTTTCGCTCTGTTGAGCACCACCTCTCCTCCTCTAAACCTCACCTTCTTTTTCTGACGGAGACTCAGCTGTCTGAGGCAACCGACAGCAAACCCTTTTCTGTATCCTCCTACTTTCTCTATACTCATTTCAAAGCCAAAGGTGGCTGTTGTGTATACATACGCAACGACTTATCTTGCTCTCGTGTTCCTGAACTTGATTCTTCTGAATTCTCCACACTCTGGCTTCGGCTTTCCTGTCATTCTCTGACTAAATATATCTGTGCTGTTTACTTATCCCCTAATTCTACTGACTATCAAAAATTCTTCGACTATCTTACTTCTACGATGGAACACATTCTGTCCATTTCTCCTTTCTCTGAAATCTCCATTCTTGGAGATTTCAATGTTCACCACCACCTTTGGCTCTCCTCTCCTTTCACGGATCCACCTGGTGAACAAGCCAACATCTTTTCTATCCTTAATGACCTAGAGCAGCTTGTACAGCACCCTACCCGAATCCCTGACCGCCTTGGAGAGAGCTCCAACATACTTGACCTCTTCCTCACAACTAATCCTTCTGCTTACTCTGTTAATCTTTTCTCTCCGTTGGGCTCCTCCGATCACAACCTTATTATCTTAACCTGTCCTATCACTCCGGTACGGCCTGTGGACCCTCCAGGGAAACGTCGTCTGTGGCATTTTGGAGCCGCGAACTGGGAGGCCCTCAGGCAGTACTTCTTTGATTTTCCCTGGAATGATTATTGCTTCCTTGGCCGGGAGCCATCTGAGTGTGCCTCGCGCATTACGGAGGTTATTCTCTCGGGCATGGAAGCATACATTCCTTTCTCACATCCTTTGACTAACGCAAGAAAGCCTTGGTTTAATCACGCTTGTTCTAATGCTGTCCGCAACAAGGAGAGGGCCTACAAAAGGTACCGGAGCCAACCCACCCCTGAATCACATCATCTTTACGTTTCTGCCCGGAATCGTGCTAAGTCTGTTCTTCGCTCTTCTAAAAATAATTTCATCCATACTAAATGCTCTCAACTCTCCAACTCGAATTCTTCCCGCTCCTTCTGGCACCTTGCCAAAAATCTTTCTAACAACTTTACCTCATCATCCTTCCCTCCTCTTTTCTACTCTGATGGTTCTGTAGCTATTTCTTCTACTGATAAAGCAGATCTCTTCGCACAGACTTTCTCCTCCAATTCCACCTTAGACGATTCCGGTGCTGTTCCTCCATCACTTCTCCCCTCTGACTTCCTCATGGCTGACATTAAAATTTCTTCAGTTGATGTATTTTCTGCCATCACTGGCCTCAGTACTAACAAGGCATATGGGCCTGATGGGGTCCCTCCTGTTGTTCTCAAGAACTGTGCTTCTGTGCTTACACCCTGCCTAGGCAAACTCTTTCGCCTTTGTCTGTCAACTTGTACCTTTCCTTCTTGCTGGAAGTTTGCTCTCATTCAGCCAGTCCCAAAGAAGGGTGACCACTCCCAACCCTCCAACTATCGTCCAATTGCTTTAACGTCCTGTATTTCAAAAGTTTTCGAGTCAATTCTTAATAGAAAAATTTTAAGGCATCTTTCCTATCACAACCTTCTTTCCGATCGTCAGTATGGGTTCCGTCAGGGACGCTCCACTGGCGATCTTCTCACCTACCTTTCAGACTCCTGGTCATCCTCCTTTCGGGACTTTGGCGAAAGCTTTGCCATTGCACTTGACATCTCAAAGGCTTTCGATCGAGTCTGGCATAAATCTTTAATTTCCAAACTGCCCTCCTACGGTTTCTATCCTTCTATCTGTGCCTTCATCGCTAGCTTCCTTTCTGGTCGTTCTATAGCCGCTGTTGTAGACGGCCATCGTTCTTCTCCTAGATCTATCAACAGTGGTGTTCCTCAGGGCTCTGTCCTGTCACCAACTCTCTTCCTTTTATTCATCAATGATCTTCTAAGCTGTACATCTAACCCTATCCACTCATACGCTGATGACTCCACCCTTCACCTTTCCATTCGGTTCCCGCAACGCCCATCTCAACGGTTACTTCAAGAAACAAGGGATGAGGCTATGGCACACCTAATGTCTGACTTGGCTCGAATCTCTGACTGGGGTAAAAATAATATGGTTGTCTTTAATGCATCTAAGACTCAGTTCTTACACCTATCAACCCGACAAAATCTTCCACAGGTATACCCATTAATGTTTAATAATATTCAGCTTAATCCTGCATCATCCTTGAACATGCTTGGGGTTTCATTTACTCAGGACTTATCTTGGAAAGATCATATTACATCTCTTGTAAAATCTGCTTCCAAGAGATTGGGTGTGCTAAGCCGACTCCGCTCTTTCTTTACCCCTGCACAATTGTTGACTCTATACAGAGGTTTTATCCGCCCCTGTGTGGAGTACAATTCTCATGTGTGGGGAGGCTCCCCACATACAGCTCTTCTCAATAGGGTGGAGTCAAAGGCTTTTCGTCTCATTAACTCTCCTCCTCTTACTGACTCCCTTCAACCTCTGTCTCTTCGCCGCACTGTTGCATCTTTATCTCTTTTCTATCGCTACTTTAATGGTCACTGCTCCTCTGAACTGTCTGCTTGCATTCCTCCACCTCTACGACGGGCGCGTAGCACCCGTCTGGCAGCAAACTCTCATCCCTTTTCTGTCCAACTCTCTAATGCAAAAGTTAACCGTTACTCCCAGTCTTTCATTTATGCAACAGGTCAGCTCTGGAACTGTCTCCCTCTGTCTGTATTTCCTGCTGCCTATGATCTCCAGTCTTTCAAACGCAGTGTGTCCAGGCATCTCAAAATGATTGGATCTTGAATTTGGCTCTCTATTGTATTTTGTTTTTCTCTTGGAAGGAACTGTTACTGCGGGCCATGGCCTTTGGTTCCTTCTTCCTCGCATTAAAAAAAAAAAAAAAAATACATTGTGCCTGTCACCCCTTCATTTCCTCTTGTATATTATTGATTCCGTTTTTAGTGATAAAATGATGGAAACAACGTGGAAGAGAATACAAAACACTATTAGGTGGATAAACAGCCACTGGGGAGCTGCTAAGAAGTCTCCCAGGAAAGCCAATGAAAATACGACCCCTGGGTTGAGATTCACGAACAAAATTACGCGTCGCACGAGTTGGTTTTCTCTCGTAACTCCCAACCGCTACTGTATGAAGCATTAAAAGAGGATGGTTCTATTTTTTCTCATGGTTGTTGTTTTTCCTGCAAAGTTACAAAGATCTCATTTACAAGAGGGATTTGATTGTGTGTGAATGTGACTCAAAGGACTATACTGTATTCTCGTCTGTTAGGGGAGCTTTGTAACACGTCTTCCTTCCTTGTAAAATCCTCCTATAGCTCGTTGATATTCGCTTGTGTGTTGTTCATGCAAACTATGTCGGTAATATTAATTATTATTATTATTTTTTTTTTGTGTCCGATTCTGGGCATAGATTTCACAGCCTGCTCCCAAGGCCCAGTAGTCCTCCTACATACCAAACCCCTCTGCATGTCACCACTTCGGCGCTAACACCCACCGTCCATATTGAATACATGCTAGGGCTGTCTCATACAGGACTGGTGTATTGGTATTAGCGGGGGTATTTTTACATGTCGGCAGGTCTTCTGGTAGATCAGTTAAGGTATAAAGGTACAAAGGTATACTAATGGTTATTATGCAAACTAATTCAGTAATGAGGACAGGAGCGCACAAAGGCTTAACAAACTAAATTAATAAGGAGGATGTGCTAAAGTCTCCCATCCCGCGAGACTAGAGATCCTTGTCTCAGGATACCATAAGCAACCAGTGCTCCCTATCCGCTTACATCCCACGGGTCTTCACTCTTGATGGACCTTACGTCAGGGAGAAGGAAGACGAGGGGGGAGAAAATAGTGGATGAAACGGGGGAGGGAAGGATGAGACGGAGAGCGACACAGAGACAGTAAATTGCAGAGAAGAGAAATAGAGTAGAATCGGAGAGACGGATGAGAATGAGGAAAACAGAGAGGTGATAATACAGAGAAGAGAAAGGAAGGAACAAAACAGAAAAGGAACTGGTGAGCATAAGAGAAACAAAGAAATGGTAATGAAAAAAGTCATGAATGGATGAAATGGGTGGGTGAAACAAGAAAGAGGAAGAAGAGAATGAGAGAAACAGAGAGATGTTAATGACAGGGACACGGGGGGAAGAGATGGGTGGATGGAACAGGAAAAGGAGGGATGATAGTGAGAGAGACAAAGATGCTAATGACAGTGACATCAAGGGGAGAAATGGGCTGGTGAAACAGAACAGAAAAGAGTGGGACTGAGAATTACATAGAGATGGTAATAGCAGAGGAGAGAAACGGAGGACTGAAACAGGGAGAAGGACGAAACTAAAGGAAACAGTGAGATGTTAACAGCAGAGAAGAGAAATGGATGCGAAAAAGTTGGGAGAAGAGGAGACTTTAAAAAAAATATATATATATATATAGATAGATAGATAGATAGATAGATAGATAGATAGATAGATAGATAGATAAATAGATAGATAGATAGATAAATAGATAGACAGATAGATAGATAGATATATAGATTATATAGATAGATAGATAGATATAGATATAGATATATATATATAGATAGATAGATAGATAGATATAGATATAGATATAGATAGATAGATAGATAGATAGATATAGATATATATATATAGATATATAGATATGTAGATAGATAGGTAGATATATATATATATATATATATATATATATATATATATATATATATATAATAGCGACGAAGGAGGATAAGAGAACAGGAGACATGAAGCAGAAGAGGAAAAGTAGGGTGTGCAGAAAGAACTAGAAAGATGGTAGCTGTAGAGGACAGGAGAAATGGAGGAATGAAATAGGAGGGGGAGAGGAGGAAAACAAAAAAAATAGGATGAGAGTAATGGGGTTAGTGAAAAATGAGTGAGGAATATTGGAGGGGAGACACGGCAGAGTAATGGGAAACGACTGAGAGTAAAGGAAAGATGAGAGTGCCGGAGATGATGACAGAGGACAAGAGAGGAGGGAGAGAAACATAAATGAAGAGGTGAAACAGGAGAGGAAAGAATGAAACTGAGAAAAAATAAAATTAGTGAAGGGGGAGGAGAAGAGAAATGAAGGAATACAACAGGACAGGAAAGGGAGAGACTGAGAGAAAAAGAAAGATGATAGACGGAAAAATGAACGAGGACAGCATGAGAGGAAAGGAAGAGACTGAGAGAGAAATGAATGACGATAGTAGTAGAGATAATGAGAAAGGAGCCAAGAGAAGTTGATTGGAGTGTGACCCAAGCGACGAAAAGATGCAAGTGAGAGAAGATGGTAAAAGTGAATATAATGAAAGAGAAGGGGCAGAGGGGTGGAGAAATAGTGAGACAGGAAAGGATGAAATAGACGGAGATATTAACGGTGGAAAAGGAGCGAGAGAAATGTAGGAATGAAACGTGAAACAAAAAATAAGAAACTGAGAGAAAAAGAAAACATACCAATGTAAAGGATACGTTCAAGAAACTGAGACGTTGATTAGGAGAGAAAAGGAAGAGACTGACAGAAAGAGAAAAATGGGAATGGCGGTGACATAAAAAGGAAGGAGAGGAGAGCGAGGAGGAGGAATGAAAGTGGGATATAAAACCAAATTACTGAGGAGAGAAAGAGAGGGACAAGGAGATGGAAAAGGAAGAAAGCTAATGAAGGAAGGAAAATAGCACTTAGCTCCAATGAAGAGAGAGAGAGAGAGAGAGAGAGAGATTGTAGCATCTCAGTACGACTAAGGAACGTGCAGTAATTTTAAAGAAATCACCAGAAAGAAACCCTTAATGAATGCATTCCCAAGAGAAATAAAGCTAAGTAGTAAGTAAAGATCAAAGGCACGTTTTTTTTTCCTTTTTACTAAGAGATGAGGAGCGAGGAGGGCAAAAAGATAAGATGAGAGGTGCGGGAAGAGAAGCCTTATGATTTGAGAGGAGAAAGAACAAAGGAGTAGTGTGGTCTAATGGAAACACGACTATTGTGTTACCTAGAGACATAAGCCCCATCAGTGGCTCAGAAGAAGATGCAGAAGATGGCAGTGCTGAGGTAATGGACCTGAAGCCATTTCACGGGGTAGAGGCAGGATCAAAGAGTGTGGTCCTAATGGAACTTACTGAGTTAGCCAGAGATGTAAGCCCCCAGAAGTAGAGGCTGTGAGGAGTGATGACAGTGCTGAGTGTAGTGCTAGAAGAAAGATGACAAAGGTAGAAGTAGGAGAAAAGACTGGGTGAAATGGAAGCTTTAACTGGATTCCCAGTGACATAAGCCTCATTCGTAACCGACAAGTAGAGGCAGTATGATGTACTGATAGTGTTCAGGTTTTGGACCACGAAGCTTATCAGACGGTATAGATTGGAACAAAAGTGAGGGGTGGTTCTAATGGAAACTCTACTCTTGTGTTTGCCAGAAAATATGTCCAGAGACAGGCTGAAAGACGTGATGATAGTGTTGTGGAGTAGGGCCAGAAGCTGAATGACGGGGTACAGGTAGGAACATATTGTGATGTGATTCTAACTGAAACTGTACAGTTGGATTGGCCAGAGACATAACACTCTCCAAAGACCAATAGGCACAAACTTTAGAAGATAAGGAGAATGTTGAGGATATCTTATGTCAGTGAATAGTGATGCTCGACTCTTCAACAGCCAGTCATTCCGCTTTGTCTCAGGGGGTGGAATCCCCGGAACACTTCAGGTATCGCAAAGTGAGAGGGCGATCCATGTGTGTCCTATCATCCCATCATGGTGGAGAGCCTGGTGTTACCATACCCAGTGACAGAGAGCCTGGTGTTACCCTAACCAGGAATCGAGAGTCTGATGTCACCCTAGTCAATGATGGAGAACCTAGTATCACCTCAGCTAATGACAGAGAACCTGGTGTCATCGTAGCCTGTGACAGAGAACCTGGGGTCATCCTAGCGAGGGGTCATCCTAGCCAGTGACAGAGAACCTGGTGTCACCCTATCCAGTATTGGAGAGCTTGATCCCACCCTAGCCAATATTGGAAAGTCTGGTGTCATGCTAGCCAGTGATAGATGTCTAGTATCACTCTAGCCAGGAGTGGAGAGCCTGGTGTCACCCTAGCGAAGCAGTACCTGGCCTTCACCTTAATTAGAGACCCAATTTCTCCAGTGTCGAGGGATGCTGCTAATCACAGAGGCTGCAGGAGGAAATAAGAAAGAAGGATATGATATTGCTTTTCTAACAGTTGTATGCCTAGTAATGTGTGTTTGGAGAGGGCGACGGTTTTGTCAATAATATATCCTTATACTCTTAATATCGAATATCCTCTGTTGATGTCGGTTTCTTGCAGTTCCCTAGATTAATGTTAGCGATAACTCTAAGCCTAGACCTGGGAGTTTCCCGACTTTGGACCAGTATCGGATAGGCGGTATGCTAAGTACTGCACCTCCTCCCCAAAATCACACGAGAAACAGCTGAATGCAATAAGTAGTACTAAACTTATAAGATCAGAACAATACATTTTCTTACAACATAACGTAGCCAGGTTCAGAAGTACCGGAAGATTTCAATACACAGCCAACCATCTCATTAAATGTTTTGTGCCCTTCCATATACTGTACATGCTAGAGTGTGTGCTGGGAGGGGACTGCAAGGTGGAGGCAGTATCGCGGTGAGGGACACAGCTCACCCTCTTCTTACTTTCCACCGGAAGTAAGAACAGAAATAAATACCTAATTACCCTCTTCAGTCCCAAGAAGCATATTAAATCATATAATTGGTTTCATTAGACAATTACGTACATCTCTTGTTGAAGGGGACAATGGACCCCTGCAAGTGAAAAAATATCTACAAAAATTTATAGTCGTCTGGAAGTTGCAAGAATAAACTAAGAAATAGCTATGTATCAAGGTGTCAGGATGAAGATCTTACTAAAGGTATCACTTGCTTCACTCTGATGATGTATCTTGCGTTTCATACTTGTAGCTTACAAAAGATGTTTCTCAGCTTCAGACCTATTGTCTTTAATGAATGGAACATCCAACTCTTCTAGTTCGAGAAATCTCTCCTAAGCTGAGTAGAATTGTCTGCAGATAGGAAGATTGAAAACATACGTTTCGTTTCCTTATGTTTCATTTATGAAGACTCTAACATGGTTGAATACGTAGTTCTTAGTCACTTAATGGCAGCTTCCCATACTGCTCGATTTCTAGCAGCCTCCATGTTCAGTCCCTTATCCCTGAGGTCAAACTCTATGACCTCTTACCAGGTCTTTTACGGTCTATCTCTCGCAGTTCTACCTAACGCTCACACCTCTCACCCCCTACATTCAGTTGTCACCCTCCATCCTCTCCAAATGCCCGAACCATCTCAATTTACCCCTTCTGATCACAACAGTAATACATTTAAGTTCCATCCTACCTCTCAACTCTTCATTTGCAGTCTTGCCCCGCTCCCCGCCTTGGTATTCAAGGACACACTACACATCCATCTCATCGTTATCTTCTCTATACGTTTGGCCATACGAATATTCTCTTCCTTTACTGCCCAGGTCTCACTATCGTACAGCATTACACTTCTAAATAATGCTGCATACAATAGCTTCCTGAACTTCTTCCAACCACTCCTCACCTTAGGCACCAAGCTTGCTCTAGCCCACCTCCAACACCTAACAGATTCCCCAAATAACAAAACTATTCCATACACTGAAGAGACTCTCCAACAAAGTCGGACCTTTCCCGCCTCTTAGTCTCTGCGTGCTTTACCCAACACGTCGCACACACGAAAACAGCATTATTTCGCACCCCACCCCATAATACCACAACATCTCTCTTGCACCCACCTGTCATGAACCGCACTAGTTGGAATTACTTCCCGCACCGTTGTGGCAAACTGCACACGGCCACATAAGTCACCGGATCAAAGGATTTAAATATCTTTCTGCCCTTCCTTTTCCAGGCTGGGGTGTGTGTTGGCTGGGGGGCTACGAGGAGGAACAGGGTCGCTGGGGGAGAGTCAGTTGTCCCCCTCATTCCTGGCGCAGCTGCAGGACGCTCCCACACCACCCTCACCCACTCAGGTCTCTGCTGAGGCCGCCGTCTTTGTTGCGGTTAGTATGCATTTCAGAGTCCAGTGGCTTTATCTTTTTGAACCACTTCATTACGATGACGATGACGTCTTTCCTTCCTGCTGTCAGATTATATTGTTCAACTCAGAAACGACTTTTCTAACGGAAGGGATGTATTATAACTATACCTGACACCTTCATTCCGAAAAGTATATCCTAATTTAAATAAAATTGTCAGGAGAATGTTATGATATATCAATAAAGCATATTATTTGTTTCAACTGTAAATATCCTGAAAAACAATATATCTCATCTGGTTAATAAACTAGAATTTATGCTCAAGATTATGCCACATTTTCACCTTTTTACTAGTGTAGTATTTTGCTCGCAGCTTAAAGATTTGCAAAATTTTAAGTGTATACCACAGATTTCTTATTCGTAAGACACTCGCAATTTTTCGATGAATCAATTTCCCTTCCTCTCTCCCTCTCTATAAATAATGAAATGTGACAGCGTAAGAACTGACGTCAATAGCCCCAGGTAAGTTAAAAGGATGATGAGGCAGGTAAGGGCCAGCCTAAAAGATAAGTGTCTCTCCCTGTTTTCTCTAACCTGGCCTATATTTGCCCTCTCTCTGTCTGTGCTGCTGAAATGTAAATAGAGATTAATTATGGAATATGATGCTGATTGTGAGGAAATGTTATGGAAATGAGGTAGAGTTGTAGTATAATCTCTCACTGACCTAGGTGAAGTAAGCAACAAACGGGGGAGAATTTAGGCCAGCTTGGGAAAAGAAGACTATATTGCATTCTTGGCAGTCCCTAAGGTTGTGTTTACTCGTGGCTGCTTTTGTCTTAGTCCACCATGACTCCCACACCCTCCCTCTCTGAAATTTCGTGTTCAGGTAACACACAAGCTTACCCCCACCAGCACTGATCTAGAATGCATGTTTAAGGGAAAGGTCCAAGGTGCCGAGATCCCCTAATCTTTTCCATTTATCGTCCTCGAAGAAGAGGAAGAAGGAGAAGAAGAAGAAGGAGAAGAAGAAGAAGAAGAAGAAGGAGGAGGAGGAGGAGGAGGAGAAAGAAACATTGACATCCAAAAAAATGCCCAAAATATGCTCCTGACTTCCTTAACAAGAAGAATTGGTCTGTCTTTTAAACTTGCTTCCTACAAAAGATGTTCTTCAGATTAATAAAAGTTTCACTGTCGGATTATTTATTCCCTTCACAAATCCCTTTCAAAGGGAGGAGTGGCAGGAAAAAGGTATAATATACTCCAACTGATTCAGTGCATTAGATACGTACCAGATAGCTACTTCTACTTCAGTAATGTCAGCATCATCTAAAATTGTCACCGATTGCCACTGTTCTGGGAGTTCCGTTGCCTGAACTCTTTTACTGAGCTTCATAGTCATCGAATTATAATGCTCTTCCTAATGTGAAATGGTTATGTGATAGGCTCTAGGTATTGCCTCCAACTGCATCATACTGGAATCAATGTAATAATTTAATGCTGTTCTGTGTCATCAACATTGACATTTGTTACCCATAAATGCTGGAAACGAGTCGGACACGATAATTAAATTCTTCACTGAGATAAATATTATTTTTGCAATTTGAATTATGATTATGACATTATTATTATTATTATTATCATTATTATTGTTACTATTATTACTATTATTATTATTATTATTATTATTATTATTATTATTATTATTTTGATTACTACTACTACTACTACTACTACTACTACTACTACTACTACTACTACTATCATTATTATTATTATTATTATTATTATTATTATTATTATTATTATTATTATATTCTTACTATTCCAAAACAATTATATTTAGATATGGAGAGACTTCGAGCTGGAGGGGTTAAATATAGCTTTCTGTGGTACCTTCACCACAAAAAGGTTTATGATAAGATGATCAAAGCCGTCTGGGGATTAGCAAGAGAATAAATCCATAAAACACGTAATGGGATTTAAGGAATCAATGTGTGTGTGTGTGTGTGTGTGTATGTATGTGTGTGTGTGTGTGTGTGTGTGTGTGTGTGTGTGTGTGTGTGTGTGTGCGTGCGTGCGTGCGTGCGTGCGTGCGTGCGTGAGTGCGTGCGTGCGTGCGTGCGTGCGTGCGTGCGTGTGTGTGTGTGTGTGTGTGTGTGTGTGTGTGTGTGTGTGTGTGTGTGTGTGCGTGAGTGCGTGTGTGTGTGTGTGTGTGTGTGTGTGTGTGTGTGTGTGTGTGTGTGTGTGTGTGTGTGTGTGTGTGTGTGTGTGTGTGTGTGCGTGCGTGCGTGCGTGCGTGCGTGCGTGCGTGTGTGTGTGTGTGTGTGTGTGTGTGTGTGTGTGTGTGTGTGTGTGTGTGTGTGAGAGAGAGAGAGAGAGAGAGAGAGAGAGAGGCAGCGTACCGGGAAAATGTCTATCTCGTCCCATCAGTTGTCATCCCCAAACATGGATGAAAAAATTCGTCTGGATGTGGGAAGAATCACACAATAAAATACTTCATTTGATGTGAGGGGCCATTATTTACAGCTATTACCATTATTATTATTATTATTATTATTATTATTATTATTATTATTATTATTATTATCACCATCATCATTTATTTACTTATTCATTTACTTTTTAGGCCGCTTCCATCACTATAATTCCGGAAATAATACGGATCAAAACGTCCAATATGTGCCTTCAGTGTCGGCATCCATGAGAACTGCGTAACGTGAACCCCAAAAGGTCAGGTATCTGATTACGAGATGGGAGCGTCAGGGTCGTGGCAGCATTCTCTAAAATGCAACCACACCTGGGGAGAGGAAGTGTATTTAAACATATTTTCTTTTCCTCCACCGCGAAAAACCCTGGCTAACATTTTCATACATTTTCGTTTTCTGCATCAGCGAAAAGGACTGGTTAATATTTTCAACCTCTCTACCACTGGCAATCATCATACATTTTATTTTCCGTACTAGCAAGACAGACTGGTTAATATTATCATACATTTTACTTTCTTCTCTGACGACAAAACAAATTGTTTAATATCATGATACAATAATTTCTTTTCTGTACCAGCAAAGCAGACTGGAATTATCATACATTTTATTAACCATACCAGAAAGACAGACTGGTTAATTTTATCATTCATTACATTTTTCTCCGTCGGCTAAACAGATTATCTAATATTATCATTCCAGTTTAAAAATCGAATACCAAGGAAGGCCAGAAAACTTTATAAGTGCCGTTTCCTTAAACTCTTGAATCTGATTGACTTTTTTTTTGGGGGTGGGGTGTATTCTTTCTACCTTCATCGAAAAAGTAGAAACTTTACGAACCGGAAGTTCAAATTAAAGCCTCCGTTGACCCCTCCACTACAACATGTTTCCCCGAAGTGGAAGGAAATCGTCTTGTAGTAACCAAAATGAACGAGAAAAAACGTCATCCGGTTGAAAGGGTTAACGTAATGAGAGAACTGCACACAGAACTGAATATCTAAATCGAAAGTTGCCTGGCGTTTTATGAGGGAATACCTACTAGTTTTCCTTTTTAGCCGCGTATGGTGCCGTTGACGAAGCATTTGTGGTATTGACGTGGTTATACAAGTGTGGAAGCGGCTGTGGAGTTGTAAGTGTAGCTGTGGTGGTGTATATTTGGCTGTGGTGGTGTATATGTGGCTGTGGTGGTGTATATTTGGCTGTGGTGGTTTATATGTAGCCGTGGTGGTGTAAATGTGGCTGTGGTGGTGTATATGTGACTGTGGTAATGTAAATGTGGCTTTGGTTGTGTGTATGTGGCTGTGGTGGTGTGTATATGTGACTGTGGTGGTGATGAGGCTGTAGTTGTGCTGACATGACTGTGATATATAACTGCTATCTCTTCCCTCAGGTAATCGTGGTATTCTACGCGGCCATCATCGTCATCCTTCTGGGCACCAACATGCGGCACCCACCATCCTCTTCCTCCTCTTCTTCGCGTCCTCGTCGATCACGGTCACGGTCACGGTCACGGTCACGGTCACGGCACAGGCACGAGGTGGTCCTGGACCCATGCAGCGGCACCGTCAGCACGCAGCATACGAACAAGAAGCGGCGAGACTCCATCACATCGAGCTGCGAGACACCAGATAACGTCTAGTGGAAGAAGGACCATCAACTTGTACCATATCAGGATATGTAGCCTATAGGAAATTAACCCTTTCTCTGCTATGGATATGCTTGGATATTTTTTTACCTTATAAGCAGGCAATTTTCTTCTGTCGAGGTAAATCCCAGCAGTTAAAAGTTTATAAAGTTTCTATGGATTTGGTGGACATATATTTACCGTATATGTAGATAATTATCATCTGTCCAGGCACTCTACAGTACATCTCAGCAGTCAACAGTTTAAGAATAGTTTCCATGATCCACTTATTATTCTTTGGATGCACTCTGATATTTAAAACCATAAGACTATAGTCATCTAGACAACATCATGGTAGTCAAAGGGTTAATAATCTACATCTGATATTTTCTGTGATGTATCAGGGTTTCTGTTTGTGCGTAGCGTTGCGGATGTTTATAATACGGCTTCTGATCTTTTATCGTATTCCAGGGCAATTTTTTATTAAACATATTAGAGTTGCAATAGGAAAAGATCTGCTTTACTACCTGGCCATTTATCATACGAAAGCACTTTCCTTGGGCATTATAGGTTGTTGTGCTGAATTACGATTTTCGTTTCCTTGAAACAACCATATGACATATTCCCCAAAATATGGCACTTCTAACAGACAACGACGTCCATTGCATATAGTGTTGGCGACTTTCAGATCAATTTTTGACAGCTCTCGTATATTTGCTGGTAGTTCGTCTAAAGGGGAAGAAATCTGAGAAACCAACCAAACCCCAATCCCTAGCCAACCAAACTCAAGAGTGAAAGTCCTCCGAACCAAATGCGTTGGCGTCCTTTAGTTCTATGGTGGTATCCTTTGAATCTAGTCTTTCATATATTTATTTGTCACTTCTTGAGAAAAATTTGGAAGGGTTGTGAGAATGAATAAAAAGTCTGAATAGCAGAAATGTAACTCGTATCGAAAACGGCAGGGCAATTAAAGCAAATCTTAACCTGGAAGTATTCGATACTTGAATAAAATTACATTAAGCCTATATATTTCTTTCTGAACTTATCTTCAGTGTTGAATGTATAATATTTATTGGTTTTTCTTATTCATATTTAAAGACTTGTTGGTGTCATTCCCACAAACCGATTTTACGTCTTCGGAGATGGAAGAGTAATAATACAGGTATATAACAGTTTTCTGTATTGACGTGATAATGTGTAAGCTTTCAGAGATAATATCATCCTTTGCGCTGGTCAAGTAACTGACGTGATATTCTTCTAGGTAATGATAAACTATTATCTAGCAATTTAACAAGTGACTAACGTTGCATAATTCAAGAAAACCACGTTACCTTTACTCTCAACATACTGTGGCATATCAATAAGATCTCTTTCATCCTTATCAGCGTACAAAATCTTTATCATTCTGCCTTATTGAGTAAATGCGGGAGCAATGACCTCTCTTTTCCCCATCTTCAATCACAAAATATCAATTACCTTAGAGTTCATCACCCTCTTTTCTACCATCATTCTCACACGCATGCTTTTCTCTCCTCCTCCTCCCTTCTCTTCTTCCTGTTTTTCTTCTCTTCTCTTCCTGCTTCCCTCATCATATCCTCTCTTTACCCTTATCCCTTCTTGCCCTTCTCTTCTTCTTGGTTTCCTCGTCTCTCCTCCTCCTCCCTTCTCTTCTTCCTGTTTCTCTTCTCCTCTCTTCCTGCTTCCCTCATCATGTCCTCTCCTTACCCTCATCCCTTCTTGCCCTTCTCTTCTTCCTGGTTTCCTCGTCCTCCTCTTCTCTACCTTTTCCCCTCAACCTCTTCCCCTTCTGTTTCCCTCACTCTCTCCTTACCTTTCATTTCTCCTTTCCTTCCTTTCTTTCCCTCCTCTCTTCCCTTTCTCTTCCATCAGTTCCCATCTTCTCTTCTAATATTCGTTTCCCTGCTTCTGTCTTCGTTATATCTTCCTCCCTCTACACTCCCACCCATCATCCTCTTTTTCCCCTTCTCTTCCTCCTGTTTCCTACCATCACTCGTACAGTACCTGGTTCCTCTAATGAACTTAGTGTACTTAGGGGCTCAGTAATCCTCCTCCCTCATCACGTTACTATGAAAATAACTAGACTTTTAAATGTAATGACGCCTTATTAGCTTATTGTTGCTACCACCAGTCGATTTTACCATACTCAGGGGATACTTTTAAAACTGGACAGGCAATGTGGGACCTGTAGGAGTTATCACACTGAAAGTGTCAAAAAACAGGGGAGAAAAGTTACATTAAAGTTGATATGTACATTTAAGGTACCGTGGATTTCTGGTCACAAAATTACCTTATGTCAACCTCCAGTTCGTGATCAGACGCCGAGGGAGAACTTCAGAAGCTTTTACCTCTTCAGTCCAGTGATGTCTTTTGTATTTCATTCCTGCCACTATCACACAGTTTTATTCACATGTGGAAAGACATTTGGTATTGCAAGGGAAGAATCTCTATTAACTCCACCAATATTAGAGTTTTTTCCAATACAATAGTCTGGCAGCAGTAAGAATAATATCGGTAAATATACGTCATCATAGTGAGAGCTGCTAATTATTCTGTTGGTTGTCGCCACCGTACTATGTGATGTGCTGGTGGTGGTGGTGGGGTGAGGGGAAGGAGGAAGTGTTTTGTGCCCTGAGACATGTAGTAAACTGTATACACAAATAATCGTTTATCTTAATCCTTTTAATGTAAGCAAAAGGATGATATTTGGGAAAAATTGTGATCAAATGAAAAGATAAGTTTTTTGCCGTCTACAAGGATGTGAGTACAGTCCCACATTTAAGCACGGAAGAATTTCATTATTTGAATTTTGGTAAAACAAACTTTACTGATTTTGTATAAGACCCACGGATTATACAGACACCCTCATTAAGATAAGTCCTAATCAATGAGTCTTTCTTAGCACGCAGTCAGTATGGAAGATGAGTATTAACTCCCAGGTAAGGGGCATGTAGAAGGACTGCTGGGCCTCACGGAAAGGCATGTCAACTCTACACCCAAAGTCGGGCTCTTAAAAAATGCGTGTGTATGTTAAGTGTGTGATAGCCGAGCAATATGCTAAATATATATACAATTTCACATTTGATTTATCACACACACACACACACACACACACACCATAACACTACCCAACCACCACACCACCACCACCACTATGGAACTTTGGGCCTCATAGTCTCAAAGCAAAATATTCATGGGTAATTATTTTTCACGAGCGATTTTACGGGCGTCATTATCGCGATTCAATTTTTACGGCCCAGAATGACAGGATATAACGACCTTTATATGATAAGACTTGATACAGATTCAAAACCAAAGTATACGAGATAAACGGATATTTTTTTCTCCCTGTTTTTTAGTGGTGTTGAATGACAGGGTATAGCGACCTGAGTATGATAAGCCTGGATGGACATTCGGAGGTAAGGTATATGAGATAAATGCATACCTTTTCGGGCAGTTTTTTGGAGTGCCTGGTGTGGATATGAAATGCAGGTAAAAAAAAAAAAAAAGACGAACTGGGCGAGTCAGTGACCTGAGGTTGATGACACATGGAAAGGAAAAGCGAGGAGCGGAAAATAGCAAATCATTTTTAAGAAAAAAAAAAAAGAGAGAGAGAGATAGATAGATAGACAGCAAGAAAGAAAAGAAAAGAAGGAATCTAGGGCTGAGCCTACAAACAAAATAGGCCTCTTTCAAAGACAGGAAAAAGAAAAACGGAGCCAAAATAAAGATCAGATTATTTTCGGATGTCTGGTCACATTACGTTACAAAGACTGGAGGTCGTAGATAGTCCGAAAAACATCCTGGGGATGAAAATTCAATAGATGACCAGTTGAGTCAATATAGCCTAAGGCTGCGAGTACCGGTTCACTCTTGCATTAGAGAGCAGGGCAGAAAATAGGTGAGACTGCGTAGTCAGACGGGTGTTGCTCTCCCACCGTAAAAGAGGAGGGATACAAGCATAAAGGTCGGGAGGGAAGCGAGGTACATGTCCTGGCAAAAACAGGAGAAAAAAAGTCAGCCGGAAATGAAAGAGAGACAAGGTGGTGGGGAGGGGGCACTGTACCGGAGGGCGAGACAGAGAAGCAAGGGAACAAAACTGCCAATATCATTCCGCAGAGTGTCTCATAACGGGTACAAAGAGCTACTGCTCCCGCCAACACTGCTCATAAAGATAGACTAATTGACACCTCGCCTCTCCTCATCATCATTCTTCCCTCTTCTCCTCCTCTTCCCGTCCTTTTTCCTCCAGATCTTTTCACCTTCCTCTCGGTTATTTACTCAAGCGTACCTGGCCCTCTCATTAAGTCGTCCTTGATCACTGTCGCCAGATCCACTTCCTTTGATATCGGGCTGGGAGCAGGAGGGGACGATGGTAAGGGGAGAATGCATTTATATTATTGGACCATTTTCGTCGCGGGGGAGGTATGATGAAAGGGTCCCACTAATAAGAGCGCCAGCGCTGGTGTAAGGAAGCGTGCACTACAGGCGGACTAGACAAGCTTAGTTAGGGTAAGATCTGTATGATGATCTTGGATAGACCGACCGAACAAAAATTGGGTTCAGACTGGAGAGAGACAGGAGAAAGATTTAAGATAGACTGGAGAGACTGAAGAAAGACTGAGGATCGGAGAGGCTGGGGAAAGAAGAGTGACTGAATCAAGAAACTTGGTAGAGAAAGTGGAAAGATAATTCAAAATGAGAACTGAGTAGAGTGATTGTTAGCAGATTTCGTCATCTTTACCTTTATGTCTTAGGAGGCTTCCAGTGGCCAGCACAATCGTGTGACATTATCCAGATTAAATTAGACAAGTCCACCCCTGAGGCTTAACGGTGAATTCGTCGTAGTTTCTTAAAGACATTTGCTGTTTGATGAGTTTATAATGTACAAGCACTTGTGATTGTATACCATTTGCATTTCATAACCTAAAACAAGGGTAGGGGAAAGTTTTTTTTGTTTATAACTCCCATTAATTAATTGAACAGCTCTGTCTCTGTCTCTGTCTCTGTCTGTCTGTCTGTCTCTCTCTCTCTCTCTCTCTCTCTCTCTCTCTCTCTCTCTCTCTCTCACACACACACACACACACACACACACACACACACACACACACACACACACACACACACACACACACACACACACACACTCACGCACACATTAAATTCCAGTCTCATTCCATCATACCTCCCTCTCTCGCTCCACCGCATCTATTTCCATTATTCACTCCACCCTGCAGGCCAGACTTAATATAATTTACGCCACACTGTCACACCAAACATCCTATACTGTTTCCCTTTGACTGCACTCCTACCTCTACTGCAGTCTTCATTCCATCATACGTCACTAGTCCAGTTCTGCCTCTTCTTACTTTCCTCCCTCTCCCTGCCTTCCTTCTCTCTGTCTCACTCCCTGCCTTCCCTCTCTCACCCTGCCTTCTCTCGCCCTCCCCGCCTTTCCCTCTTCTTCGTCCCTCCCTCCCTCTCCCAACTTTCGTCCCATTTCCTGCCTCCCCTTCCAATCCATGTCTTCCTTCCCTTTTTTTCCTCTCTCTCTCTCTCTCTCTCTCTCTCTCTCTCTCTCTCTCTCTCTCTCTCTCTCTCTCTCTCTCTCTCTCTCTCTCTCTCTCTCTCTCTCTCTCTCTCTCTCTCTCTCTCTCTCTCTCTCATTGGCAATTACTCCGGCAACGAACCCAGACAATAGGATTGCAGAGGCAGGTAACAAGCTTCTTCCATGCAACACGTTCTATCCCCTTCAGCACCAAGGCGAATTATTTCTTTTAGTCCCGTCAAGAAGAGCAGGATTTATTTATTGATTTATTTACTTATTTATTTATTTATTTTTTGTTCTTTTAGCCTCTCGAACTCCAGGACACTTTTTTTTATTTTTTTTCAGATTCTTCAACACCACGACGTTTTTCATTTATTTTAGTCCCAACATTACTATCACTTTTTTTAATCTGTTGCTTTAACCCCTTCAGCACCGTAACATTTTTTTTTTTGGGGGGGGGGCTGTTTAGTACTGTGCAGATTTTTTTTCAACCCCTACAGCACTGTAACGATTTATTTGGCACCGTGACGAATCTCCTTACTTAGCTCCTTTAGTATAATGGCGATTTATTATTATTATTTTTTATTTTGGCTAGAAATGTGACTTTTTTTTTTTTTAGTTTAACACCTTGAGTTATGTGACGATTTTTTTTTATCTTAGAACCTTCAACATCTTGTGGATTTTTTTTTTTTTTTTGAAACCGTCACAGTGACATTTTTTTTTCTTTGCCGCTTCAGTACTGTGACTTTTTTTTTTTATTACCTTCAGCATTATAATTTTTTTTTCTTTCTCGCCGCTTCAGCATCATGGCCATTTTTTCTAACCGCTTCACTCCACTGGCGTTTCTTTTCTTTTTTTTTTTTTCTTTTTAGCTAATTTTTATCATCTACAGAATATTATAATTAACTTAGTCATGACTTCTCAGATTGAACTGGTTAGATCATTGCATTCATTATCACCTTCACCCACAGATGTCCTCATGAAGTTGGAAAAAAGTCTCCTGGAGGCAGCAAGAATAAGCTAAGATGATGTGTTTAGTTACTTAAGAGGTTAATTAAGATGAAGTCATGTTTTATCTCATATTCGAAGGACCCCGAGCAGTGAAGGGGTTAATGAAAGCTATATCAATCACCTCCAGTTCTCAATCCTCTCCTAAGCTGTATAAAATCGTCCGAAAGTAGCACAAATAGAAGAGGAAAAGGTCACCACACTGAAGGCGTTAACCCTGTAATGGTCGCATCAACTCTAGCACAGTGTTATATTCTTCAGCTAACACTTGGCAACTTTTTTTCAAATCGAGGTGAGTCATATAAGCTTGCCAATGGAAATGACGTTTGCAGGCACCTTTCATGGTCAGGACAATTCTTTCAGTATAATCTGTTTAAATATAGACTATTTTATTGACCTGAAAATAAGTGGTAAGAACCAGAGATTGTTAACAAGAGAGGCGGCACAGGCTCGACAGTAACAGGCGTGGCCCAGAGGTAAGGTGTAGAGGTGAGGCATAAAGGTGACGTGTAGAGGCAAGGCACAGAGGTAATGTGTAGAGGTGAGGGGAAACAGTTAAAGCAAAGAGGCACACACAGGAGACAATAACAAGCATAACAGCAACAACACAAACACAACAGCAGCAACACAACTACAGCAACACAAACACAACAGCAGCAACACAACTACAGCAACACAAACACAACAGGCAATAAGACAAACACAACAGCAGTAACATAAACACAACAGTAGTAACACAAACACAACACTAGCAACAAAACACAGCAGCAACATAAACACAGTGGTACGGTAGTAACTCAAACAACAGTAGCGACACAAACACAGCAACAGGAACATAAACACAGCAACGGTAAAAGCCACAACAACAGCAGCACAAGTACAACAGTAGAAACAAAAACACAATGGTAAGAACTCAAACACAACCGTGACAACACAACTTTAGGAGTAAATACAAATTTCAATACTTCAAACACAACTCTAGTAACTCAGGCAACGAAGCAACAACACAAGCATAGCAGTGGTAATACAAACACGACACAAACACAGCAGCTGCAACATAAGCCTCACAGTATCAGCACACCACACACACACACACACACACACACACAGACACACACACACACACACACACACACACACACACACACACACACACACACACACATACACACAATTCTACATCAGTATCATCATACGTCCAAGATCAACACTGACTATTAAAATAAAAGTCTGAGGGAAAAACATCAGCACAATTCCAGCAACAGAAGCGAGAACCAGGCACTAAAACCCTTGTACACAACGTTCAAGGGAAAAAATAAAAAAGGATTAGTAACGCCAAAAGCTTCCTAGAACGGGGATGCAGCTGTAATTTTGCTTTCAAGTGTCAAGGAACAAAATGTTGCCTACTATTTCACCTTACTTCATACTTAATGCGTGTTCGTCACTTTCCTCTTTGACACATGGTATAAAAGAGAATAATCTATGAGTTGTCAAGTATACCAAACCTCACTCAGCTTAGGAATATTTATCACCGGAGGAAGTTCAGAAGCACAAGGGTATTAGGTGAAGATTTGTCCCCAGCTGTGCTCTCCATAGCATTACGTTTCAAGTGAGAGATTAACACATGAGGTATAATGGTTATATGAATATAATGTTGAACAAATATTAAAGGAAGAGAAAAACAGATGCATGTACCGAAAGCCAGTATTTTTATGGAATCAGTACATTTTTGCTTCAACACAGTGACGTATTTTCTGTTTCATTCTTGCACCTCCAGGCGGTTTTATTCAGCTTATGAAAGACTTCTTATACGGGTACGGAAAATATAAAAAATATATATATTCAAGTATGAACACTCCGAAGATGAACAGAATCGTCTAGTCGGAAAAATAAACATCATACTACGTCCTTGGGGTGACAAGGCTAACACAATGTTTTCCACACAAAATGTACCATGGGTCAGAAACTTGACATCCAAAGTTAAGACATAAATATCCTTAAACTGGATTATTTCTAATATTGCTTCAGTCCTTGGCAGTCCGTATGAGGACTGCAGGATGGTATTTTGTCCTTGGAAGAGCGTTAATCACAATTAATCCATCCTCACGCTAACCATGTACGAATTATTAAGGGGTGTGGTCCAATGAGCAATGGAGGTAAAACACGAGGTGTTGTCGTCCATCTGAACATAGAAGGTGCGAACAGAAGCTATCATATCAAGGATATATAGGCAGACCCACAGAAAATCTCTCTCTCTCTCTCTCTCTCTCTCTCTCTCTCTCTCTCTCTCTCTCTCTCTCTCTCTCTCTCTCTCTCTCTCTCCGTAAGTTTGTGTATATCATCATGATCATCTATAAACTCACGGAAGGAGTGAGAGAGAGAGAGAGAGAGGAGGGGGGGGGGTAGGTCCTTGAAACATTTTCTTATTAAAACTTTCACTATATAGATCTAGTCAGTTGCCTTTATTACTGACAATATACAGCGGCCGTACCTAAGTTAGCCGTTGTTGTGGGAAAGTTAGTTTTAGGAGTGTTACGGCAATAGGGTGAGTTGTAGGAGATGGGGAGTATGGTATGGGAGGTGGGGGAGTGTAGTGTGGGTAGTAGGCGGTTGTGGTGTGTAAGGTGAGGGAGCGCGGTGTAGGAGGTGGGGAAGTGAATTGTGCATGGGGTTGGGAGTGTGGTGTGGAAGGTGGGGGAGTGTGGTGTGAGAGACTGGGGAGTATGTTGTGTGTGCAGGGGGAGAGTAGTTTGGGAAGTGGCGAAGTGTGTTGAGTGGGGTGAGGGAATGTGGTGTGGAAGGTGAGACAGTGTGTCATGAAAAGCTGTTTGTTGGAGTATCGTAGGTATTAACTGTACACAGAGTACCTATAGGTTGCTGCCTCACTTCCTGAAATCTTTATAATAATCCGTCTTGTGAAAAAATATCGTAGTCACGGGAACGGGAATTGGGACTGGAGATGAAGTTGGTGTAGTGTGAGAAAAAGCTATATTAATCACCTCACAACGACATATACTTCCAAAGCTGTATATAATCACCTGGCACTGGCCAAGTTGTGGCGGAACAAAATTGTCATCAAAATGAATGGGTCATCGGAGACTGATTCTGAACAGTTTACTACAAGATGTCGTTCGCAAGCTGAACTGAACCATTCAAGGACAATCAGAATGGTATTTAAATCTTTTTAGTAAAAGGGTTGCGATAAAAAAAAAAAAAGAGCAATAAAAGCATTTTTCAGATGTTTCTGGATTAACAGGATACTTTTCATGAAATAATTAAGAGATGATGTAGGCCCACTACTATATCGGAGAAGCACTGGAAGACTTGGTAGATTTTTCTTTGTCAGAGATTTCATTTTGCTATTCAATAATTAACTGCCTGGAAAGCTAATAAGAACCACTGTAACAGACATTACACACACACACACACACACACACACACACACACACACACACACACACACACACACACTGCTTGAAGACAATGAAAATGCTCGTAGATGCATACTCACGCAGAAGTCACCATCAACACAAACAAGTACTGTACACGTAACTTACTCTGATTTTCACGCTTCTTTTCAAATGTTCTTGCGTTATATTAAGTTTATGACATGATATTCCCATTTCTGAATTTTTGCCACCGTATCCAGATACATTCTACGTAACGGCAGAAATTTTTATGAAATGGAGATACTTTGACTATATAGAAATACTGCCACCAATAACACAAATATATTCGCATATACCGTGATCATAATAACCTAGAATTGCACTTTTACGCGATCATGAACACGCTAACATACGTAATTTCATACACCACACTACTAATGGTCAATTCTACACACACACACACACACACACACACACACACACACACACACACACACACACACACAAGCGAACAAACTCATTCAAATACATACATACACAAACGTTCAATCACATTACATATATTAGCATAAAAATAAACTAATAGAGAAATATAGGAAGGTCCAGAGACAGTGCTCCACTAGAAACGCCCTGATGGTATTTTATGCGTTGAGAAAGCGGCTTAGTCTGCTAGTGTGGGTGTGGGTGTGCTTAATGAGATTAGTAAAGTAAAGTAGCAACTGTTAAAGCTGAATGAGCCGTCTCCCCAACACGCGAGATGTTGTTCCGCGTCGAGGAAGAGGAGTGTTATATACGACCAACCCTGTATATTAGGATCTTTTTATATTTTCGAAATTAGATAAATAAATAAATAAATATAAAGTTCTTCACTTTTAGAGAAAGACTTGAATAGTGCGGTGAGTTGGAGAGGGACAAAGGCACAAAGGTAACGGAGTGACGAGAGGTAGCCAAAGGACAATTAAGAATGAAGGAACGGAGCGGAAAGAGGAAAGAGAACACAGATAAATGAATCACAGTTTGTGCGAGTCTACCATGAGAACAGAGATTATATGCTGCAGAGAAGAGACAGTGGAAGATGCATGATAGGAATAACCACAATAGAGGGTTGCTGGGAATACAGAGGTTAGCAGAAGGATGGATGACACAGAAGGAATGGTGGTGAAGGAGAGGAGAGTGATGGTGACGACGTGGACGAGAACGGTGGTGTGGTGGTGGCAGGTGTGGGGTAAGATAATAATCTGTGGTACGAAGAGAGACTGAAATGTAAAAATGCTTAACCCGTTCAATCAGATGACATATATTTTGCCACATTCTTGCTCTCATCCTGACGATTTTGATACTTTTTATATTTAACTAAAAGCATTTGATAAAGCCTTCATTAATCCCTTCACTACCATCGGCGGCTCTCATAACTAATAAAACAGTCTGGTAGCTGCGAGAAAAATCTACAAAAATACGTCATCGTTGTGAAAAAGGCAATGGAAAGGCGGACATATAAAGATAATCACATGGAGAAGTAGAGGAAAACAGCATGAAGGAAGCAAAAATTATCGCTTGTATAGAAAATCAGACAGCGAATTGCATCATTCATAGAAGAATCCGAGAACACCAGTTGAGCTCGAAAGAAAATAAGAGAAAAAATACAGAAAACACAAAAATATGGTATTATGACACTGAGAAATTGGCGAAAAACCAGAGACAGACATGATTCAGAATAACAGATGTGATTCTTCTTTTCAATGGCACAGAAAGCTAAGAAAAACAAGCACTGAGAGAAGTAAATAAAATAATAAAAATTCTAAAATGGAGAGAGAGAGACGACGAGACACACAGGAGGGAGTATATTGGAAATGAAGTGAACCGACTGCTAGAATTCACAGAGAGAGGGACTGGAAGGATATCGAGGGGAATATATGCATCAGCTGAAAATAATCGGAAAACTGGGGCAGCAGGACGATGTGCGTCACTGTATACTTTATTCCTGCGATCTCCATTATCTTTCAAACTGAGACAGATTTCTAGTAGTGAACAGGCTAAGTAAGGCTAAAAGTATCCCCTCCACCTCGAAAAGTCTCTCCTGAGCAGAATAAAATCATCTGAAGAAAGTAAAAATAAAATCAGAATTGTGTTCTGGGGTTGAAAGCGTTAACATGAAAGTGAAGTATTTTTGCTGAACCCCTATCACTGCAACGGCGTCTTATACAAGGTAGTCCATAATTATAATGCTCATCTTCCACTCCACTGGGCGACATGTTTTGCGTTGTGGGGACGGCTCAGTCAGTGTTATCAATATCTAACATGCGTCATTCACTCATTTCATACTCCGACTGCAACATCCACATCAGCAGACTGTGCCGTCCCCGCAACACGTATACGATACCGCCGCATGATTTCTAGTGGAGTGCTATTTACGAGCTTCTCCATATATTCTTCTGACTATTGTAAACTATTCAGCTTTGCACACCTCCCTCGAAGTGGAAGAATTAAATTTAACCTAGATTTACCCCTTAACTCAGATCTCTTTCTCTCTTCAGCTTTGCAAACTTTTCTGTTGGTAGCAGGAATAAAATATTAAGAAATAGTATCGGGCTAGAAAGGTGAGATGTTAAAAAAGGAGGGAAAAAAAAGAGGGATAAGATATTGTGAAAAGGACGTTTGCGTGTTGTTGTCTGGGAAAATAAATTGTTCTGTGTTTGATTGCTAGTTAAGTGCACTGTGGTCAGCTCTGGATAAATTCTGGTTTTGCCTCTTCACTACGATGGCATGTTGTTGCATTTTGCTGTATTCTTGCTGCCTCATGACCATTTTGTCCAATTTCGGAATGACGTCTAAAAGTGGGGTTAAGAAAGAGTATATCCTGCCTCTAGATAAAAGAAAGTTACGCCAAAACTAAAAAATCTCTCTCTCTCTCTCTCTCTCTCTCTCTCTCTCTCTCTGCATCCGCTTTACCCTGTCCTTCCCTCAACGTACAGGGACTAACGTTGTCAATTTAGTCTCATGGAATCACCCACACCCGGCCTGCCAACTCGTCCCCCACCCTCCTATCACTGATCATATTAGCCCCCTCCCCTCCACTGACTTCGTAATCGTCAAAATTGGCCACCTGCGAGTTTTGGAGGCACAACGTAGCTTTTAAAATCGACACTGATACTTTTCGGTGTATCCGCACACTATAACACATTCGAATTCTCCAATACCACCAATTTCAGCATAGTATTCAGATTCATGTTACCCATCCGTATCTAAAAATAAATCGCTAAGTAATAGGTTTTAGGGAGCTTCCTTAACCGACAAGAATCCTGGCGTATGGGTGGAGTGAGAGCCTAAAGGAAGATATGTGAGTCTACATCAGGGATTCAGCTGGAATGTCGTTAAAGAGAGTCTCACAAAAGTCAATAGTACTGATTCCAGTCACAAACAGACGAGCAGACAAAACAGTACACTATCCAAGGCCCTGCACCCCATATCCTGGTGACTAAATTATGTTCTCTATGTATACCATAGGACAAACCAGTATCAATGATAGTATTAGTTACTTTACTCAGAATTCCTCCATTTCTGTGTATTATGTAAGAATGCTATTGCGTGTTTATCATTTACAGTATATAGAAATAGAAAATACTCCAAATGCCAACACATGAAAAATGGATGACTGCTCGCTTTTCATCCCCGGCAGGAATATTTGACATGCAATAAATAAAACAAAAATCTCGCCTGCTACCAGATAAATGCACCATTGGAAAATATTTACGTATTTTTATGGCCCATTGAATCGTGGATTTATATTAAATGCATTCTCCTGATGCCAAATAGTAGAGTCACTTCTTTTTCCTATATAATTCAAGCAATTAAACTGTTAATTATCTTCTTTTTTAAGTGACTTGAAACTTATTGCATTAAATGCTTCTGCGTCAGGATTATGTGCACTGGTGAAAAATGTCGAAAAACATAGACTATTACTACGATGTGGATGTGCTAGAATGTGTCAGGAGAAATACCCTGTGATGGGTTTTGCATGTGGAGCGAATGGAAAATTAGACTGACCTGGAGGGTGCGTGCGAATGATTTGCAGGGGGAGAGGAAGACCAATGATGAGATGGAGAGGGGTATAGAGATGCTGTACATGAAGGAGGGAAATGTGAAATATAGGGTAGGCAGCTTCATGGAGAAGGGCAGAACAACGTGGAGGAGATTTGTTCGTGGTCAACCTCTCCGAAATTAAGACGATTAGCCACAGAAAAAAAAAAAACGGATAAATAGCTATACAGATGGATAGATTGACAGAAGACAGATAGACAGATAGAAATGCTGTACTCTCCATGATAAATTGCTTCCATCACCTAGATCACACTTTTCTCCTTGAAACATGGAGCGTGGTGAATAGGGAGGATTAAAATAAGTTCGACTTTCTTTCGTGTTTCCTACATTATTCATACTAACACACAATAGGCCTTTTCCTGTTACAGCCTCTAAGAATCATCTCCCCACCTTATATTTCCCAGTGGACCTAATTTCTTCCCTCTGACCCAATATCCAGTGTCCTATTTTCCCACCTGGACCCACATTACCCCATGCACCCACTTCCCCCTTGGACCTATTATCCCCATGGACCTACTTTCTTCAAGGTATTGATTTGCCCTTGAACTTAATTTCCACCATAGACCAGTTATTTACCCATGAATTTATTTTCCCTCATATGACCTATAATCCCCAAGGACCTTTTTCACCGTGGTCCTAATTTTCTTCCATGGGTCGATTTTTTATTACCCGTGGACCTATATATCCCTTTCATATGGACACACCAACTCCTCATACAGACCATTTTTTTTTTTTATATGGATCTATATCTCCCATAGACCTCTTTTACCTATTGACTTTTGTTTAAAATCAGGTTCATATTTCCAACCGTGAGCTTATTTACCTCGTAGATCTAGTCCCCAGTGGTCCTATTTTCGCCTACCAATCCACTCACCCATAAACCTACCCACTCACCTAGCGTAGAAAGACAGTCTCCTAGCTTGTCCTCTAGGACGCCACACATACACCCACCCATTCAAAAGCTCACTTATCTACTCGCCAAAAAAAAAAAAAAAGCCCACTCAAAAAGTCCACCCACCCTGCACACTTGCCTAACTCACTAAACCACCATACCAATCCCATCCACCCACTCGCCCCACAAATTACCCTGCCCACCCACCCACCGACATACCCATTCACCACACCCTGCTCGTCCGCCCCATCCATCCATCCCACTCCTTTTACCCACTCCAAAAATTTTGTCCACCACACTTGCTTCACCCACCACACCCAACCACTCCGCACATTCAGCTCACCTGGCCACCCACCCTGCCCATAAACAACCCATCCCACACATCCCCACCAACCTACCCATTCAGTTACCATTCTTGGACAACCATAACATAACTTCCAACTTTCACACACACACACACACACACACACACACACATACTCTCTCTCTCTCTCTCTCTCTCTCTCTCTGGATCATAGTATATACGATTTCTGAGAAGGCGACTTGCCAGACGATCCCATTTAGTGAGGAAATTGGTCTCTCTCTCTCTCTCTCTCTCTCTCTCTCTCTCTCTCTCTCTCTCTCTCTCTCTCTCTCTCTCTCTCTCTCTCTCTCTCTCTCTCTCTCTCTCTCTCTCTCTCTCTCTCTCTCTCTCTCTCTCTCTCTCTCTCTCTCTCTCTCTCTCTCTCTCTCTCTCTCTCTCTCTCTCTCTGTCACACATACACACATACAGTCATGTTACGCAAAGTAAATACCTCGATAAGTCCTGTAAATATAGAGGCAATATCATAGTTCTCGATTCGCCTGAGGTGCAGTGGTAGCGGCACGTGGAGAGAGAGAGAGAGAGAGAGAGAGAGAGAGAGAGAGAAGCTTAAAAATTTATGCAAATTAATGTGAAAAAGAAAAAATGTCAAAATAATATCCATTACTTGTACTCTGTTAGTTGTTAATGCAAAGCAAATGTAGTGAGCCAGGATCTCAATGAAAGTCATTTCAAAAGACCATGGCCAGATTATGCTAAAAAAAAAAAAATCAGAAATGCAGCAAAGAAATGTAGCAAAGACGAGCAGCCTGTGAGCCAACATATATTTTTTGGCCTCTAGGTTAATCTTGAGAACTATCAGGAGGCAGTCGATAATGATCAGTTTATCATAATGAATATTGCAAATATCGATAGTGACACATATTCGCGTAATATTCCAAGCGTACAGTCAAGAACAAAAGTCCGTTCGCCTTCCGGGCTTCTTTCTCATTGTTGAATTGGCGGATGCTTCAATGAGATAGACTGTACAACGGTGAATATCATCGCCCACAGAAGAAAAATATTTTGCACCTTCGTACTCAACATCACATTCAAGCATCTTTGAACCCAGTGGCGAAACAGAAGCAAGAGAACCAAACAGACTTTAATATTTGACCATACATCTTGTTCGGAAAGCTTTGAGACATCACCTGAAGTTATTATTTTCACAGCGTTACACGTTCATTATTCCATCCAGAGGCCTGGGCATAGGTTACTCATTCCAAGTATGAAGGCCAGAGTGGGCAGTCACGTACCCCTGAGTGGCATTATGTGAACAATATTTCCCGACTTCCCCTTGGAATAAAATCATTTTGAGCCACATCCAGCTGCAACGCCTTGGCCCACTAAACCACCAGACGTCAAACTATCGGTTATTCAGTTTCAACCTAATAAAGTAAACAGTTTCCTGGGTTACAAAAAAATGATTTTTCACACTGAATATTTAAATTACCCACAGAAAAACACATACTATATGTGAAAAACAATACTGAAAGCCAAATAGAGCTGTGTGGTAAATCACATGAATACCTATGAAATATTATGAATGTATGAAGATGAGTCGAGTATTGTAACCCTAGACTCTTGACTGCAAGATTCACAAAAAAAAAAAAAAAAATCCAGCTTTGGGCGTGGAACTAATAGTCTGTTCCCTGAGGTCCAGTTGTCCTCCTACGTACCATCACATGTGATCACTTTGACCGTAGTACCCATCGTCCACACTAATTTTATTGAATGTAG